>NW_027275488.1:0-57665 GCF_030028105.1 Mobula birostris | reverse complement strand
TATGAGAGGTGCGCAAGGCACAGCGATATTGGGGATGCTATGGGAGGTGCGTGAATACACAGCGATACAGCGGACGTGATGAGATGTGCATGAAAACGCAATGATATTAGGGAGGTTATGAGAGGTGCACAAAAACACAGCGATACAGGAGAAGTTATGAGAGGTGTGTGAAAACACAGCGATATAGCGAAGGTATGAGAGGTGAACGAAAACACGGCGATTAAGGGGAAGTTATGAGAGGTGCGCAATAATACAGCAATATAGGAGAAGTTATTAGAGGTGCGTGAAAACACAGCAATATAGGGGGAGGTATGAGAGGTATACGAAAACACAACGATATAGGGGAACGTATGGGAGGTGCTCGAAAGCAGGGTGATATAGGGGAAGTTATGAGAGGTGCGTGAAAACACAGCGATATAGGGGACGCAATGAGACGTTCGTGAAAACACAGTGATGCAGGGGAAGGTATGAGAGGTGTGCGAGAACACAGCGATATAGGGGAAATTATGAGAGGTGTGCGAAAACACGGTGATATGGGAGAATGTATCAGATGTGCGTGAAAACACAGCGATATAGGGGAAGTATTTAGAGGAGCGAAAACATAGCGATCAAGTGAAGACATGAGAGGTGCGCAAAGACACGGAGATATGGGGGAAGCTATGAGAGGTGAGCAAAAACACGGCGATACAGGGGAAGCTATGAGAGGTGAGCAATAACACAGCGATAAAGGTGAATCTATGGGATGTGCGCGAAAAGACAGCGATATAGGGGAAGCTATGAGAGGTGCGCAAGGCACAGCGATACAGGGGATGCTATGGGAGGTGCGTGAATACACAGTGCTATAGGGGACGTGATGAGATGTGCATGAAAACGCAGCGATATTAGGGAAGTTATGAGAGGTGCACAAAAACGCATCGATATAGGGGAAGTTATGAGAGGTGTGTGAAAACACAGCGATATAGGGAAGGTATGAGAGGTGCACGAAAACACGGCGATATAGGGGAAGTTATGAGAGGTGCACAATAATACAGCAATATAGGGGAAGTTATTAGAGGTGCGTGAAAACACAGCAATATAGGGGGAGGTATGAGAGGTACACGAAAACACAGCGATATAGGTGAAGGAGTGGGAGGTGCGCGTAAACAGGGTGATATAGGGGAAGGTATGAGAGGTGTGCAAGGCATAGCGATATAGGGGGAGGTATGAGAGGTGCACAAAAACACAGCGATATAGGGGAAGTTATGTAAGGAGCTCGAAAACAGGGTGATATAGATGAAGTTAATGGAGGTATGCGAAGGCACAGCAATATAGGACATGCTATGGAAGGTGCGCGAAAACACAGTGATATAGGGGAAGACAGGAGAGGTGCGCGAAAATAGGGTGATATAGGGGAAGCTATGAGAGGTGAGCAAAAACACGGCAATGCAGGGGAAGCTATGAGAGGTGAGCAAGGCACAGCGATATATGGGATGATATGGGAGGTGCGTGAATACACAGCGACATAGGGGACGTGATGAGATGTGCATGAAAATGCAGCGATATTAGGGAAGGTATGAGAGGAGCACGAAAACACAGCGATATAGGGGAAGGAATGGGAGGTGCACAAATACAGAGCGATATAGGGGACATTATGAGATGTGCATAAAAACACGGCGATATAGGGGAAGTTATGAGAGGTGCGCAAAAATACAGCAATATAGGAGAAGTTATGAGAGGTGCGTGAAAACACAACGATATTGGGGGAGGTATGAGAGGTACACGAAAACGCAGCGACATAAGGGAAGGTATAGGAGGTGCGTGAAAACAGGGCAATATAGGGGAAGGTATGAGAGGTGCACGAAAACGCAGCGATATAAGGGAAGGTATAGGACGTGCGCGAAAACAGGGCGATATAGGTGAAGGAATGGGAGATGCGTGAACACAGGGCGTATAGGGGAAGGTATGAGAGGTGCGCAAAGACACAGCGATATAGGGGATGCTATGGGAGGTGCGCGAATACACAGCGATATAGGGGACGTTATCAGATGTGCATAACAACACGGTGATATAGGGAAGTAATGAGAGGTGCTAAAAAACACGGCGATACAGGGGAAGCTATGAGAGGTGAGCAATAACACAGCGATAAAGGTGACTCTATGGGATGTGCGCGAAAAGACAGCAATATAGGGTAAGGTATGAGAGGTGCGCAAGGCACAGCGATATAGGGGGAAGTATGAGAGGTGCACGAAAACAGAGCGATATAGGGGAAGGTATGGAAGGTGCTCGAAAACTGGGTGATATAGATGAGGTTAATGGAGGTATGCGAAGGCACAGCAATATAGGGGATGCTATGGAAGGTGCGCGAAAACACAGTGATATAGGGGAAGACAGGAGAGGTGCGCGAAAACACAGCGATATAGGGGAAGCTATGAGAGGTGAGCAAGAAGACGACGATACAGGGGAAGCTAAGAGATGTGAGCAAAAACACAGCGATAAAGGTGAATCTATGGGATGTGCGCGAAAAGACAGCGATATAGGGGAAGGTATGAGAGGTGCGCAAGGCACAGCGATATAGGGGATGCTATGGGAGGTGCGTGAATACACAGCGATATAGGGGACATGATGAGATGTGCATGAAAATGCAGCGATATTGGGGAAGGTATGAGAGGTGCGCAAAAACACAGCGATGCAGGCGAAGCCATGGGAGGTGTGCGGGAAACAGGGCGATATAGGGGAAGGTATGAAAGGTGCACGAAAACAGCGATATAGGTGAAGGAATGCGAGATGCGCAAAAACAGGGCGATATATGGTGAAGGAATAGGAGGTGCGTGAAAACAGGGCGATATAGGGGAAGGTATGAGAGGTGCGCGATGGCACAGCGATATAGGGGATGCTATGGGAGGTGCGCGAATACACAGCGATATAGGGGACTTTATGAGATGTGCATAACAATACAGCGATATAGGGGAAGTTATGAGAGGTGCGCAAAAACACGGCGATGTAGGGGAAGCTAGAGAGGTGAGCAATAACACAGTGATAAAGGTGAATCTATGGGATGTGCGCGAAAAGACAGCGATATAGGGGAAGGTATGAAAGGTGCGCAAGGCACAGCGATATAGGGGAAGGTATGGAAGGTACTCGAAAACAGGGTGATATAGATGAAGTTATGAGAGGTATGCGAAGGCACAGCAATATAGGGGATGCTATGGAAGGTGCGCAAAAACACAGTGATATAGGGGAAGGCATGAGAGGTGCGCGAAAACAGGGGCAATATAGTGGAAGCTATGAGAGGTGAGCTAAAACCCGGCGATACAGGGGAAGCTATGAGAGGTGAGCAATAACACAGCGATAAAGGTGAATCTATGGGATGTGTGCGAAAAGACATCGATATAGGGGAAGGTATGAGAGGTGTGCGAAAACACAGCGATATAGGGGACGGTATGATATGTGCATGAATACACGGCAATAGTCGAGAATCCATGAGGGGCGTGCGAAAACACAGCGATGTAGGGGAAGTTATGAGAGGTGCGCAAAAACAAGGAGATATAGGGGAAGTTATGAGAGCTGCGTGAATACCCAGCAATATAGGGGACATTATGAGATGTGCATGAAAACACGGCGATATAGGGGAAGGTATGAGAAGTGCACGAAGGCACAGCGATATCGTGGATGCTATGGGAGGTGCGCGAAAACACAGTGATATAGGGGACGGTATGAGATGCGTCTGAAAACATGGCGATATATGGGAAGCTATGAGAGGAGCGCGAAAACACGGCGATATAGGGGAAAGTATGAGACGTGTGCGAAAACTTGGCGTTACAGGGGAATGCATCAGAGGTGCGAGAAATCACAGCGATGTAGGGGAAGACATGAGGGGTGCGCAAAAACGTGGCAATATAGTGGAAGTTATGGGATGTGAGCTAAAACAGGGCGATGTAGGGGAAGGTATGAGAGGTGCGCGAATGCGCAGCGATATAGGGGATGCTATGGGAGGTGCGTGAATACACAGCGATATAGGGGACGTGATGAGATGTGCATGAAAATGCAACGAAATTAGTGAAGGTATGAGAGGTGCACGAAAACACAGCGATATAGGGGAAGGTGTGAGAGGTGCACGAAAGCACAGCGATATAAGGGACGGTTTCAGATGTACATGAATACACGGCGATAGACGGGAAACCATGAGAGGTGTGCGAAAAAACAGCGACAAAGGGGAAGTTATGAGAAGTGCGTGAAAACACAGTGATATAGGGGAAGGTATGAGAGGAGCACGAAAACAGGGCGATATAGGGGAAGTTATGAGAGGTGCGTGAAAACCCAGCGATATAGTGGACCTTATGAGATGTGCATGAAAAAAAGGCGATATAGGGGAAGGTATGAGAGGTGCGTGAAGGCACAGCGATATAGGGAATGTTATGGGAGGTGCACGAAAACAAAGTTAAATAGGGGACGTTATGAGATGTGCATGAAAACACAGCGAAATAGGGGAAAGTATGAGAGGTGCATGAAAACACGGCCATATAGGGGAAAGTATGAGAGGTGCATGAAAACACGGCGATATAGGGGAAGGTATGAGAGGTGCATGAAAACAGAGCGAAATAGGAGAAGGTATGAGAGGTGCACGAAAACGCAGCGATACAAGGGAAGGTATAGGAGGTGCGCGAAAACTGGGCGATATAAGGGAAGGTATGAGAGGAGCACGAAGGCACAGCGATATAGGGGATGCTATGGGAGGTGCGCGAAAACACAGCGATATGGGAGACGGTATGAGATGTGCATAAAAACATGGCGGTATAGGGGGAGGTATGAGAGGTGCGCGTAAACACGGCGATATAGGGGAAAGTATGAGAGGTGCGCGAAAACTTGGTGTTACAGGGGAATGCATCAGAGGTGCCAGAAAACACAGCGATGTAGTGGAAGACATGAGGGGTGCGCGAAAACAGGGCAATATAGTGGAAGGTATGGGATGTGCGCGAAAACAGGGCGATATAGGGGAAGATATGAGAGGTGCGCGAAAACACAGCAATATAGGGGACGCTATGGGACGTGCGCAAAAACACAGTGATATAGGGGAAGGTATGAGAGGTGCGCAAGGCACAGCGATATAGGGGATGCTATGGGAGGAGCGCGAATACACAGCGATATAGGGGACGTGATGAGATGTGCATGAAAACGCAGCGATATTTGGGAAGCTATGAGAGGTGCACAAAAACACAGTGATAAAGGAGAAGTTATGAGAGGTGTGTGAAAACACAGCGATATAAGGGAAGGTATGAAAGGTAATCGAAAACACAGCGATATAGGAGAAGTTATGAGAAGTATATGAAAACACAGAGATATAGGGGAAGGTATTACAGCTGCACGAAAACACAGCGATATAGGGAAAAAATCGGAGGTGCGCGAAAACAGGGCAATATAGTGGAAGGCATGAGAGCTGTGCGAAAATACAGCGATATAGGGGACGGTATGGGAGGTGTGCGAAAACAGGGCGACGTAGGGAAAGTTATGAGATCTGCGCGAAGGCACAGCAATATAAGGGATGCTATGGGAGGTGCGCGAATACACAGCGATATAGGGGACGTTATGAGATGTGCATGAAAACACGGCAATATAGGGGAAGGTATAAGAACTGTGCAAAAATACAGCGATATAGGAGAAGTTATGAGAGGTGCGTGAAAACATACCGATATAAGGGAAGGTATGAGAGGTGCACGAAAACACAGCGATATTGGGGAAGGTATGGGAGGTGCGTGAAAACAGGGCGATAAAGGGGAAGTTATGAGAGGTGTGCGAAGGCACAGCGATATAGGGGAAGACATGAGAGGTGCGCAAAAACAGGGCAATATAGTGGAACCTGTGGGATGTGCGCGAAACCACGGCGATACAGGGGAATGTATCAGAGGTGCGAGAAAACACAGCGATATAGAGGACGCTATGGGAGATGCGCAAAAAAACAGTGATATAGGGGAAGGTATGAGAGGTGTGCGAGAACACGGTGATATAGGGGAAACTGTAAGAGGTGCGCGAAAACATGGCAATACAGGAGAATGGATCAGAGGTGTGAGAAAACACAGTGATATGGGGGAAGTAATGATAGGAGCGAAAACATAGCGGTATAGGTGAAGACGTGCGAGGTGCGCGAAAACACGGCGATATAGGGTAAGCTATGAGAGGTGAGCAATAACACAGCGATCAAGGTGAAGCTAAGGGATGTGCGCGAAAGCACAGCGATTTGAGAAGGCATGAGATGTGCGCGAAAATACATCGATATAGGGGAAGGTATGAGAGCTGCGTGAAAACATAGTGATATAGGTGAAGGTATGAGAGGAGCGCGAAAACAGGGCTATATGGGGGAAGTTATGAGAAGTGTGTGAAAACCCAGCGACTTTGGGGATGTTATGAGATGTGCGCAAAAATACATCGATATAGGAGAAGGTATGAGAGGTGCGCGAAAACAGCAATGTAGGCGAAGCTATAGGAGGTGCGCGAAAACAGCGCGATATACGGGAATGCATGAGAGGTGCGCGAAGGCACAGTAATATAGGGGAGGGTATGGGAGTTGCGCAAATACCCAGCGATATAGGGGACGTTATGAGATGTGCATGAAAACACATCAATATAGGGGAAGGTATGAGATGTGCGCAAAAATACATCGATATAGGGGAAGGTATGAGAGGTGCGCGAAAACAGCGATGTAGGCGAAGCTATGGGAGGTGTGCGAAAGCATAGCGGTATAGGGGAAGGTAGGAGATGTGAATGAATACACGGCAATAGTCGGGAAGTCATGAGAGGTGTGCGAAAACACAGCGATATAGGGGAAGGTATGAGAGCTGCGTCAAAACACAGTGATATAGGGGAAGGTATGAGAGGAGCGCGAAAACAGGGCGATATAGGGGAAGTTATCAGAGGTGCGTGAAAACCCAGCGACATTGGGGACCTTATGAGATATACATGAAAACACGGTGATATTGGGGAAGGTATGAGAGGTGTGCAAAATCACAGCGATATAGGAGAAGTTAAGAGAGGTGCGTGAAAACACAGCAATATAGGGGAAGGTATGAGAGTTGTGCGAGAACACGGCGATATAGGGGAAATTATGAGAGGTGTGTGAAAACACGGCAATACGGGAGAATGTATCAGATGTGGGAGAAAACACAGTGATATAGGGGAAGCTATGAGAGGTGAGCAAAAACACGGCGATACAAGGGAAGCTATGAGAGGTGAGCAATAACACAGCGATAAAGGTGAATCTATGGGTTGTGCGCGAAAAGACAGCGATATAGGGGAAGCTATGAGAGGTGCGCAAGGCACAGCGATATAGGGGATGCTATGGGAGGTGCGTGAATACACAGCGATATAGGGGACGTGATGAGATGTGCATGAAAATGCAGCGATATTAGGGAAGGTATCAGAGGTGCACAAAAACACAGCGATATAGGAGAAGTTATGAGAGGTGTGCGAAAACACAGCGGTATAGGGGAAGATATGAAAGGTACACGAAAGCACAGAGATATATTCGGGAAGGAATGGGAGGTGCAGGAATACACAGCGATATAGGGGACGTTATGAGATGTGCATGAAAACACAGCCATATAGGGGAAGGTATGAGAGGTGCACGAAAACGCAACGATATAAGGGAAGGTATAGGAGGTGCGCGAAAACAGGGCGATATAGGAGAAGGTATGAGAGGTGCACAAAGGCACAGCGATATTGGGGATGCTATGGGAGTGCGCGAAAACACAGCGATATAGAAGACGGTATGAGATGTGCATAAAAACACGGCGATATAGGGGAAAGTATGAGAGGTGCGCGAAAACTTGGCGTTACAGGGGAAAGCATCAGAGGTGACAGAAAAGACAGCGATGTAGTGGAAGACATGAGAGGTGTGTGAAAACAGGGCAATATAGTGGAAGGTATGGGATGTGCGCGAAAACAGGGCGATATAGGGGAAGGTATGAGAGGTGTGCGAGAACACGGCGATATAGGGGGAATAATGAGAGGTGTGCGAAAACAGTGATACGGGAGAATGTATCAATTGTGCGAGAAAACACAGCGATATAGGGGAAGTATTAAGAGGAGCGAAAACATAGCGATCTAGGTGAAGACATGAGAGGTGAGCAAAAACACGGCGATACAGGGGAGGCTATGAGAGTTGAGCAAATACACAGCGATAAAGCTGAATCTATGGGATGTGCGCAAAAAGACAGCGATATAGGGAATGCTATGGGAGGTGCGCAAATACACAGCGATATAGGGGACGTGATGAGATGTGCATGAAAACTCAGCGATATTAGGGAAGGTATGAGAGGTGCACAAAAACTCAGTGATATAGGAGAAGTTATGAGAGGAGTATGAAAACACAGCGATATAGGGGAAGTTATGAAAGGTGCACGAAAACACAGCGATATAGGGGAAGGAATCGGAGGTGCGCGAAAACTGTGCGATATTGGGGAAGGTATGAGAGGTGCGCAAAGGCACAGTGATATAGGGGATGCAATGGGAGGTGCGCGAATACACAGCGATATAGGGGACGTTATGAGATGTGCATAAAACACGGCAATATAGGGGAAGTTATGAGAGGTACACAAAAATACAGCAATGCAGGAGAAGGTATGAGAGGTGCGTGAAAACACAGCGATATAAGGGGAGGTATGAGAGGTACACGAAAACACAGCGATATAAGGGAAGTTATGGGAGGTGCTCGAAAACAGGGTGATATAGGGAAAGGTATGAGAGGTGTGCGAAGGCACAGCAATATAGGGGATGGTATGGGAGGTGCACGAAAACACAGCGATATAGGGGAAGATATGAGAGGTGTGCGAGAACACGTTGATACAGGGAACAGTATCAGAAGTGCGAGAACACAGAGCGATATAGGGGAAGTAATGAGAGGAGCGGAAACACAGCGATATAGGGGAAGGTATGAGAGGTGCACGAAGGCACAGCGATATAGGGGATGCTATGGGAGGTGCGCAAAAAAACAGCGATATAGGAGACGGTATGAGATGTGCATAAAAACATGGCGATATAGGGGCAGGTATGAGAGGTGCGCGTAAACATGGCGATATAGGGGAAATTATGAGAGGTGCGCGAAAACACGTTGATACAGGGAACTGTATCAGAAGTGCGAGAACACAGAGCGATATAGGGGAAGTAATGAGAGGAGCGGAAACAGAGCGATATAGGTGAAGAAATGAGAGGTGCGCGGGAAACAGGGCGATATAGGGGAAGGTATGAGCGGTGCGCGAAGGCACAGCGATATAGGGGATGCTATGGGAGGTGCGTGAATACACAGAGATATAGGAGACGTTATGAGATGTGCATGAAAACACGGCGATAGTCGGGAAGCCATGAGAGGTGTGCGAAAACACAGCGATATAGGGGAAGGTATGAGAGGTGTGCCAAAATACAGCGATATAGGGGAAGGTATGAAAGGTGCACGAAAACGCAGTGATGTAAGGGAAGGTATAGGAGGTGCGCGAAAACAGGGCGATATAGGGAAGGTATGAGGGGTGCTCGAAGGCACAGCGATATAGGGGATGCTATGGGAGGTGCGCAAAAAAACAGCGATATAGGAGACGGTATGAGATGTGCATAAAAACATGGCGATATAGGGGGAGGTATGAGAGGTGCACGTAAACACGGCGATATAGGGGAAAGTATGAGATGCGCGAAAACTTGGTGTTACAGGGGAATGCATCAGAGGTGCCAGAAAACACAGCGATGTAGTGGAAAACATGAGAGGTGCGCGAGAACAGGCCAATATAGTGGAAGGTATGGAATGTGCGCGAAAACAGATGCGATATAGGGGAAAACAGATGCGATATATGAGAGGTGCGCAAAAATGCAGCAATACAGGGGAAGTTATGAGAGGTGCGTGAAAACACAGCGATATAAGGGGAGGTATGAGAGGTACACAAAAACACAGCAATATAGGGGAAGGTATGGGAGGTGCTCGAAAACAGGGCGATATAGGGAAAGGTATGAGACGTGTGCGAAACTCAGCAATATAGGGGATGGTATGGGAGATGCACGAAAAAACAGTGATATAGGGGAAGACATGAGAGGTGCGTGAAAACAGAGCGATATAGGGGACGCTATTGGACGTGCATGAAAACACAGTGATATAGGGGAAGATATGAGAGGTGTGCGAGAACACGGCGATATAGGTGAAATTATGAGAGGTGCGCGAAAACACGTTGATACAGGGAACTGTATCAGAAGTGCGAGAACACAGAGCGATATAGGGGAAGTAATGAGAGGAGCGGAAACACAGCGATATAGGTGAAGAAATGAGAGGTGCGCGAAAACACGGTGATATAGGGGAAGTTATGAGGTGCGCAAAAACACAGTGATGTAGGCGAAGCCATGCGAGGTTCACGGAAAACAGGGCGATATAGGGAAGGTATGAGAGGAGCTCGAAGGCACAGCGAAATAGGGGATGCTATGGGAGGTGCGCAAAAACACAGCGATATAGGAGACGGTATGAGATGTGCATAAAAACATGGCGATATAGGGGGAGGTATGAGAGGTGCGCGTAAACACGGCGATATAGGGGAAAGTATGAGAGGTGCGCGAAAACTTGGTGTTACAGGGGAATGCATCAGAGGTGCCAGAAAACACGGCGATGTAGTGGAAGACATGAGAGGTGCGCGAGAACAGGCAAATATAGTGGAAGGTATGGAATGTGCCCGAAATCAGATGCGATATAGGGGAAGGTATGAGAGGTGCGCGAAGGCACAGCGATATAGGGCATGCTACGGGAGGTGCTCGAATACACAGCGATACAGGGGACGTAATAGGATGTGCATAAAAACACGGCAATATAGGGGAAGTTATGAGAGGTGCGTGAAAACACAGCGATATAAGGGGAGGTATGAGAGGTACACGAAAACACAGCAATATAGGGGATGGTATGGGAGATGCACGAAAAAACAGTGATATAGGGGAAGACATGAGAGGTGCGTGAAAACAGAGCGATATAGGGGACGCTATTGGACGTGCGCGAAAACACAGTGATATAGGGGAAGATATGAGAGGTGTGCGAGAACAGAGCGATATAGGGGACGCTATTGGACGTGCGCGAAAACACAGTGATATAGGGGAAGATATGAGAGGTGTGCGAGAACACGGCGATATAGGTGAAATTATGAGAGGTGCGCGAAAACACGTTGATACAGGGAACTGTATCAGAAGTGAAAGAACACAGAGCGATATAGGGGAAGTAATGAGAGGAGCGGAAACAGAGCGATATAGGTGAAGAAATGAGAGGTGCGCGGGAAACAGGGCGATATAGGGGAAGGTATGAGCGGTGCGCGAAGGCACAGCGATATAGGGGATGCTATGGGAGGTGCGTGAATACACAGAGATATAGGAGACGTTATGAGATGTGCATGAAAACACGGCGATAGTCGGGAAGCCATGAGAGGTGTGCGAAAACACAGCGATATAGGGGAAGGTATGAGAGCTGCGTGAAAACACAGTGATATAGGGGAAGGTATGAGAGGAGCGCGAAAACAGGGCGATAGAGGGGAGATTATGAGAGGTGCGTGAAAACCCAGCGACATTGGGGACGTTATGAGATGTGCATGAAAACACGGTGATATTGGGGAAGGTATGAGAGGTGTGCAAAAACACAGCGGTTTACGGGAATGCATGAGAGCTGCACGAAAACAGCGATATTGGTGAAGGAATGGGAGGTGCGCAAAAGCACAGCGATATAAGGGAAGCTATGGGAGGTGGGCGAATATAAAGCGATATAGAGGACGTTATGAGATGAGCATAACAACACGGCGATATAGGGGAAGCTATGAGAGGTGAGCAATAACACAGCGATAAAGGTGAATCTATGGGATGTGCACGAATAGACAGCGATATAGGGGAAGCTATGAGAGGTGCACAAGTCACAGCGATATAGGGGATGATATGGGAGGTGCGTGAATACACAGCGATATAGGGGACGTGATGAGATGTGCATGAAAACGCAGTGATATTAGGGAAGGTATGAGAGGTGCACAAAAACACAGCGATATAGGAGAAGTTATGAGAGGTGTGCGAAAATACAGCAATATAGGGGAAGGTATGAAAGGTGCACGAAAACGCAGTGATATAAGGGAAGGTATAGGAGGTGCGCGAAAACAGGGCGATATAGGGAAGGCATGAGAGGTGCACGAAGGCACAGCGATATAGGGGATGCTATGGGAGGTGCGCAAAAACACAGCGATATAGGAGACGGTATGAGTTGTGCACAAAAACATGGCGATATAGGGGAAGGTATGAGAGGTGCGCGTATACACGGCGATATAGGGGGAGGTATGAGAGGTGCGCAAAAATGCAACAATACAGGGGAAGTTATGAGAGGTGCGTGAAAACACAGCGATATAGGGGAAGGTATGGGAGGTGCTCGAAAACAGGGCGATATAGGGAAAGGTATGAGACGTGTGCGAAACTCAGCAATATAGGGGATGGTATGGGAGATGCACGGAAACACAGTGATATAGGGGAAGACATGAGAGGTGCGTGAAAACACAGCGATATAGGGGAAGATATGAGAGGAGTGCGAGAACACGGCGATATAGGTGAAATTATGAGAGGTGCGCGAAAACACGTTGATACAGGGAACTGTATCAGAACTGCGAGAACACAGAGCGATACAGGGAAAGTAATGAGAGGAGCGGAAATAGAGCGATATAGGTGAAGAAATGAGAGGTGCGCGAAAACACGGTGATATAGGGGAAAGTATGAGGTGCGCAAAAAGACAGTGATGTAGGCGAAGCCATGGGACGTTCACGGAAAACAGGGCGATATAGGGGAAGGTATGAGTGATGCGCGAAGGCACAGCGATATAGGGGATGCTATGAGAGGTGCGTGAATACACAGAGATATAGGAGACGTTATGAGATGTGCATGAAAACGCGGCGATATTGGGGAAGCCATGAGAGGTGCGCAAAAATACGGCAATATAGGAGAAATAATGAGAGGTGCGTGAAAACACAGCGAGATAAGGGAAGGTATGAGAGGTGCATGAATACGCAGCGATATTGGGGAAGGTATGGGAGGTGCGCGAAAACAGGGCGATATAGGGGAAGTTATGAGAGGTGCGCGAAGGCACAGCGATATAGGGGATGTTATGAGAGGTGCGCGAAAACACCGTGATATAGGGGAAGACATGAGAGGTGCGCAAAAACAGGGCAATATAGTGGAACCTATGGGATGTTGGCGAAACCACGGCGATACAGGGGAATGTATCAGAGGTGCGGAAAACACAGCGATATAGGGGACACTATGGGACATGCGCAAAAAAACAGTGATATAGGGGAAAGTATGAGAGGTGTGCGAGAACACAGCGATATGGGGGAAATTGGAAGAGGTGTGCGAAAACACGGCGATACGGCAAGATGTATCAGATGTGCTAGAAAACACAGCGATATAGGGGAAGTATTGAGACGAGCAAAAACATAACGATCTAGGTGAAGACATGAGATGTGCGCGAAAACACGGCGATATAGGGGAAGCTATGAGAGGTGAGCAAAAACACGGCGATACAGGGGAACCTATGAGAGGTGAGCAATAACACAGGGATAAAGGTGAATCTATGGGATGTGCATGAAAACACAGCGATATCGGGGAAGTTATGGGAGCTGCGCGAAAACAGGGCAATATAGGGGAAGGTATGAGAGGTGCACTAAAACACAGCGATAAAAGGGAAGGTATGGGAGGTGCGCGAAAACAGGACGATATAGGGGAAGGTATGAGATGTGATTGAAAACACGGCGATATAGGGGAAGGTATGAGAGGTGCGCAAAAATACAGCGATATTGGGGAAGGTATGGGAGGTGCGCGAAAACAGGGCGATATAGGGGAAGTTATGAGAGGTGCGCGAAGGCACAGCGATATAGGGGATGTTATGAGAGGTGCGCGAAAACACCGTGATATAGGGGAAGACATGAGAGGTGCGCAAAAACAGGGCAATATTGTGGAACCTATGGGATGTTGGCGAAACCACGGCGATACAGCGGAATGTATCAGAGGTGTGAGAAAACACAGCGATATAATGGAAGTAATGACAGGAGCGAAAACATAGCGATATAGATGAAGACATGAGAGGTGCGTGAAAACACAGTGATATAGGGGAAGCTATGAGAGGTGAGCAATAACACAGCGAAAAAGATGAAGCTATGGGATGTGTGCAAAAAGACAGCGATATTGGGGAAGATATGAGAGGTGCACGAAAACACAGCGACGTGGGCGTAGCTATGGGAGGTGCGCGAAAGCACAGTGATATAAGGGACGGTATGAGATGTGCATAAATACACGGCAATATTGGGGAAGCCATGAGAGATGCGCGAAAACACAGCAATATAGGGGAAGGTATAAGAGGTGCACGAAAACACAACGATAAAAGGGAAGGTATGGGAGGTGCGCGAAAACAGGACGATATAGGGGAAGGTATGAGATGTGCGCGAAGGCACAGCGATATATGGGATTCTATGGGAGGTGCGCGAATACACAGCAATATGGGGGACGTTATGAGATGTGATTGAAAACACGGCGATATAGGGGAAGGTATGAGAGGTGCGCAAAAATACAGCGATATAGGAGAAGTTATGAGAGGTGCGTGAAAACACAGTGATATTGGGGAAGGAATGAGAGGTGCGCGAAAATACGGCGATATAGGAGAAATTATGAGAGGTGCGTGAAAACACAGCGAGATAAGGGAAGGTATGAGAGGTGCACGAAAACACAGCGATATTGGGGAAGGTATGGGAGGTGCGCGAAAACAGGGCGATATAGGGGAAGTTATGAGAGGTGCGCGAAGGCACAGCGATATAGGGGATGCTATGAGAGGTGCGTGAAAACACCGTGATATCGGGGAAGACAAGAGAGGTGCGCAAAAACAGGGCAATATAGTGGAACCTATGGGATGTTGGTGAAACCACGGCGATACAGGGGAATGTATCAGAGGTGCGAGAAAACACAGCGATATAGGGGACGCTATGGGACATGCGCAAAAAAACAGTGATATAGGGGAAGGTATGAGAGGTGTGCGAGAACACAGCGATATAGGGGAAATTGTAAGAGCTGTGCGGAAAACATGGCGATACGGCAAAATGTATCAGATGTGCGAGAAAACACAGCGATATAGGGGAAGTATTGAGACGAGCGAAAACATAGCGATCTACGTGAAGACATGAGAGGTGCGCGAAAACACGGCGATATAGGGGAAGCTATGAGAGGTGAGCAAAAACACGGCGATTCAGGGGAACCTATGAGAGGTGAGCAATAACACAGGGATAAAGGTGAAATCTATGGGATGTGCACAAAAACACAGCGATATCGGGGAAGTTATGGGAGCTGCGCGAAAACAGGGCAATATAGGGGAAGGTATGAGAGGTGCACTAAAACACAGCGATACAGGGGAAGGAATGGGAGGTGTGCGAAAACAGGACGATATAGGGGAAGGTATGAGAGGTGCGCGAAAACACAGCGATATAGGGGACGCTATGGGACGTGCGCGAAAACACAGTGATATAGGGGAAGGTATGAGAGGTGTGCGAGAATACAGCGATGTAGGGGAAATTATGAGAGGTACGTGACAACACGGCGATACAGGGGAATGTATCAGAGGTGTGAGAAAACACAGCGATATAATGGAAGTAATGACAGGAGCGAAAACATAGCGATATAGGTGAAGACATGAGAGGTGCGTGAAAACACAGTGATATAGGGGAAGCTATGAGAGGTGAGCAATAACACAGCGATAAAGATGAAGCTATGGGATGTGCGCAAAAAGACAGCGATATAGGGGAAGGTATGAGAGGTGCGAGAAAACACAGCGACGTGGGCGTAGCTATGGGAGGTGCGCGAAAGCACAGTGATATAAGGGACGATATGAGATGTGCATGAATACACAGCAATATTGGGGAAGCCATGAGAGATGCGCAAAAACACAGCAATATAGGGGTAGGTATGAGAGGTGCACGAAAACACAACGATAAAAGGGAAGGTATGGGAGGTGCGCGAAAACAGGATGATATAGGGGAAGGTATGAGATGTGCGCGAAGGCACAGTGATATAGGGGATTCTATGGGAGGTGCGCGAATACACAGCAATATGGGGGACGTTATGAGATGTGATTGAAAACACGGCGATATAAGGGAAGGTATGAGAGGTGCGCAAAAATACAGCGATATAGGAGAAGTTATGAGAGGTGCGTGAAAACACAGCGATATAGTGGAAGGAATGAGAGGTGCACAAAAACACAGCGATATAGAGGAAGGTCTGGGAGGTGCGCAAAAACACAGTGATATAGTGGAAGGTACGAGAGGTGTGCAAGAACATGGCTATATAGGGGAAATTATGAGATGTCCGCGAAAACACGGCGATATATGAGAAGTTATGAGAGGTGAGTGAAAACACAGCGATGTAGGGGAAGTTGTGAAGGTATGAGAGGTGCACGAAAACACAGCGATATAGGGGAAGGTATGAGAGGTGCGCGAAGGCACAGTGATATAGGGGACGGTATGAGATGTGCATGAAAACACGGAGATATCGGGGAAGAAATGAGAGATGCGTGAAAACACGGCGATATAGGGGAAAGTATGAGAGGCGCGCAAAAACACGACGATACAGGGGAATGCATTAGAGGTGCGAGAAAACACAGCAATATAGGGGAAATTATGAGAGAAGCAAAAACACAGCGATATAGGGGAGACATGAGAGGTGCACGAAAACAGGGCAATATAGTGAGAGCTATGGGATGTGTATGAAAACAGGGCGATATAGGGGAAGGTATGAGAGCTGCGCGAAAACACAGCAATATAGGGGATTCCATGGGACGTGCGTGAAAACAAAGTGATATAGGGGAAGGTATGCGAGCTGCGCGAGAACACGGCAATATAGGGGAAAGTAGGAGAGGTGCGCGAAAACTTGGCGTTATAGGGGAATGCATCAGAGGTGTGAGAAAACACAGCAATATAGGGAAAGACATGAGAGGTGCGCGAAAACGGCAATGTAGTGGAAGCTATGGGACGTGCGCGAAAACACAGTGATATAGGGGATGGTACGACAGGTGTGTGAGAACACGGCGATATAGGCGAAATTATGAGAGGTGCGCGAAAATACGGCGATACAGGAGAATTAATGAGAAGAGCGAAAACATAGCTATCTAAGTGAAGACATGAGAGGTGCGCGAAAACACGGCGATATAGGGGAAGCTATGAGAGGTGAGCAAAAACACGGCGATATAGGGGAATCTATGAGAGGTGAGCAAAAACACGGCGATATAGGGGAATCTATGAGAGGTGAGCAATAACACAGCGATAAAGGTGAAGCTATGGGATGTGCGCGAAAAGAAAGCGATATAGGGGAAGGTATGAGAGCTGCGCGAAAACACAGCAATACAGGGGAAGGTATGAGAGGAGTATGAAAACAGGGCGATATAGGGGAAGTTATGAGAGGTGCGTGAAAACCCAGCGATATAGGGGACGTTAAGAGATGTGCATGAAAACACGGCGATATTGGGGAAGCCATGAGAGGTGCACAAAAATACAGCGATATAGGAGAAGTTATGAGAGGTGCGTGAAAACACAGCGATATAGGGGGAGGTATGAGAGGTGACGAAAACACAGCACTATGGGAGAATGTATGGGAGGTGCGCAAAAACAGGGCAATATAGTGGAAGCTATGGGATGTGCGCGACAACACGGAGATACAGGGGAATGCATCAGAGGTGTGAGAAAACACAGCGATATAGGGGGCGCTATGGGACTTGCGGGAAAACAGATTGATATAGGGGAAGGTATGAGAGGTCTGCGAGAACACGGCGATATGGGGAAATTATAAGAGGTGCACGAAAACACAGCGATATAGGGGACGGTATGAGACGAGCACGAAAACAGGGCAATATAGTGGAAGCTATGGGATGTGCACGAAAACAGGGCGATATAGGGGAAGGTATAAGAGGTGCACGAAGGCACAGCGATATAGGGGATGCTATGGGAGGAGCGCAAAAACACAGCGATATAGGAGACGGTATGAGATGTGCATAAAAACATGGCGATATAGGGGCAGGTATGCGAGATGCGCGTAAACATGGCGATATAGGGGAAAGTATAAGAGGTGCGCGAAAACTTGGCATTACAGGGGAATGCATCAGAGCTGCTAGAAAACAGCGATGTAGTGGAATACATGAGAGGTGTGCGAAAACAGGGCAATATAGTGGAAGCTATGAGATGTGCACGAAAACAGGGCGACATAGGGGAAGCTATGAGAGGTGCGCGAAAACACAGCGATATAGGGGACGCAATGGGACGTGCGCGAAAACACAGTGATATAGGGCAAGTTAGAGACGTGTGCGAGAAAACGGCGATATAGGGTAAATTATGAGAGGTGTGCGAAAACACGGCGATACGTGAGAATGTATCAGACGTGCGAGAAAACACAGCGATATAGGGGAAGTATTGAGAGGATCGAAAACATAGCGATCTAGGTGAAGACATGTGAGGTGCGCGAAAACATGCGATATTGGGAAAGCTATGAGAGGTGAGCAAAAACACGGCGATACAGGGGAAGCTATGGGATGTGCGCGAAAAGACAGCCATATAGGGGAAGTTATGAGAGGTGCGCAAGGCACAGCGATATAGGGGATGCTATGGGAGGTACGTGAATACACAGCGATATAGGGGACGTGATGAGATGTGCATGAAAACGCAGTGATATTAGGGAAGGTATGAGAGGTGCACAAAAACACAGCGATATAGGAGAAGTTATGAGACGTGTGCGAAAACACAGCGATATAGGGGAAGGTATGAAAGGTGCATGATAATGCTGTGATATAAGGGAAGGTATAGGAGGTGCGCGAAAACAGGGCGATATAGGGCAAGCTATGAGAGGTGCACAAAGGCACAGCGATATAGGGGATGCTATGGGAGGTGTGCAAAAACACAACGATATAGGAGACGGTATGAGATGTGCATAAAAACATGGCGATATAGGGGCAGGTACGAGAGGTGCGCGTAAAAACGGTGATATAGAGGAAAGTATGATAGGTGCGTGAAAACTTGGCGTTACAGGCGAATGCATTAGAGGTGCCAGAAAACACAGCGATGTAGTGGAAGACATGAGAGGTGCGCGAAAACAGGGCAATATAGTGGAAGGTATGGGATGTGCGCGAAAAAAGGGCGATATAGGGGAAGGTTTGAGAGGTGCACAAAAACACAGCGATGTAGGTGAAACCATGGGAGGTGCACGGGAAACAGGGCGATATAGGGGAAGGTATGAGCGATGCGCGAAGGCACAGCGATATAGGGGATGCTATGGTAAGTGCGTGATTACACAGAGATATAGGAGCCGTTATGAGATGAGCATGAAAACACGACGATATTGGGGAAGCCATGAGAGGTGTGCGAAAATAC
The DNA here is from genome assembly GCF_030028105.1 of Mobula birostris. Lineage (NCBI taxonomy): Eukaryota > Metazoa > Chordata > Chondrichthyes > Myliobatiformes > Myliobatidae > Mobula > Mobula birostris. The sequence goes on along the minus strand of NW_027275488.1, from coordinate 38,271 downwards.
AGCGATATAGGGGACGGTATGGGAGGTGTACGAAAACAGGGCGACATAGGGGAAGGTATGAGAGGTGCGCGAAGGCACAGCGATATAAGGGATGCTATGGGAGGTGCGCGAATACACAGCGATATAGGGGACGCTATGAGATGTGCATGAAAACACGGCAATATAGGGGAAGGTATAAGAGCTGCACAAAAATACAGTGATATAGGAGAAGTTATGAGAAGTGCGTGAAAACACAGCGAGATAAGGGAAGGTATGAGAGGTGCAGGAAAACACAGCAATATTGGGGAAGATATCGGTGGTGCGCGAAAACCGGGCGATATAGTGGAAGTTATGAGAGGTGCGCGAAGGCACAGCGATATAGGGGATGCTATGAGAGGTGCGCGAAAGCACCGTGATATAGGGGAAGACATGAGAGGTGCGCAAAAACAGGGCAATATAGTGGAACCTATGGGATGTGCGCGAAACCACAACGATACAGGTGAATGTATCAGAGGTGCGAGAAAACACAGCGATATAGGGGACACTATGGGACATGCGCCAAAAAACAGTGATATAGGGGAAGGCATGAGAGGTGTGCGAGAACACGGCGATATAGGGGAAATTGTAAGAGGTGCGCAAAAAAATGGCAATACAGGGGAATGTATCAGAGGTGCGAGAAAACACAGCGATATAGGGGAAGTAATGATAGGAGCGAAAACATAGCGATATAGGTGAAGACATGCCAGGTGCGCAAAAACACGGCGATATAGGGTAAGCTATGAGAGGTGATCAATAACACAGCGATCAAGGTGAAGCTATGGGATGTGCGCGAAAACAGCGATGTAGGCGAAGCTATGGGAGGTGCGCGAAAACACAGCGATATAGGGGACGGTATGAGATGTGCATGAATACACGGCGATATTGGGGAAGCCATGAGAGGTGCCTGAAAACACAGCGATATAGGGGAAGGTGTGAGAGGTGTGCAAAAACACAGCGATATAGGAGAAGTTAAGCGAGGTGCACGAAAACACAGCGATATAGGGGAAGCTATGAGAGGTGCGCAAGGCACAGCGATATAGGGAATACTATGGGATATGCGCGAATACACAGTGATATAGGGGACATGATGAGATGTGCATGAAAATGCAAAGGTATTAGGGAAGGTATGGGAGGTGCACGAATACACAGCGATATAGGGGACGTTATGAGATGTGCATAAAATCACGGCGATATAGGGGAAGTTATGAGAGGTGCGCAAAAATTCAGAAATATAGGGCAAGTTATGAGAGGTGCGTGAAAACACAACGATATAGGGGGAGGTATGAAAGGTACACGAAAACGCAGCGATATAAGGGAAGGTATAGGAGGTGCGTGAAAACAGGGCAATATAGGGGAAGGTATGAGAGGTGCACGAAGGCACAGCGATATAAGGGATGCTATGGGAGGTGCGTGAATATACAGCGATATAGGGGACGTGATAAGATGTGCATGAAAACGCAGCAATATTAGGGAAGGTATGATAGGTGCACAAAAACACAGCGATATAGGAGAAGTTATGAGAGGTGTGTGAAAACACAGAGATATAGGGGAAGGTATGAGAGGTGCACGAAAACAGCGATATAGGTGAAGGAATGGGAGGTGCGCGAAAACCGGGCGATATAGGTGAAGGAATGGGAGGTGCGCGAAGACACAATGTATTATAGGGGATGCTATGGGAGGTGCGCGAATACACAGCGATATAGGGGACTTTATGAGATGCGCATAACAACACGGCGATATAGGGGAAGTTACCAGTAGTGGCCAAAAACACGGCGATACAGGGGAAGCTATGAGAGGTGAGCAATAACACAGCGATAAAGGTGAATCTATGGGATGTGCGCGAAAAGACAGCGATATAGGGGAAGGTATGAGAGGTGCGCAAGGCACAGCGATATAGGGGGAGGTATGAGAGATGCACGAAAACACAGCGATATAGGGGAAGGTATGGAAGGTGCTCGAAAACTGGGTGATATAGATGAAGTTATGAGAGTTATGCAAAGGCACAGCAATATAGGGGATGCTTTGGAAGGTGCGCGAAAAAACAGTCACATAGTGGAAGACAGGAGAGGTGCGCGAAAACACGGTGATATAGGGGAAGCTATGAGAGGTTAGCAAAAACACGGCGATACAGGGGAAGCTCTGAGAGGTGAGCAATAACACAGCGATAAAGGTGAATCTATGGGATGTGCGCGAAAAGACAGCGATTTTGGGGAAGTTATGAGAGGTGTGCGAGAACACGGCGATATAGGGGAAATTATGAGAGGTGTGCGAAAACACGGCGATACGTGAGAATGTATCAGACGTGCGAGAAAACACAGCGATATAGGGGAAGTATTGAGAGGATCGAAAACATAGCGATCTAGGTGAAGACATGAGAGGTGCGCGAAAACATGCGATATAGGGGAAGCTATGAGAGGTGCGCAAGGCACAGCGATATAGGGAATACTATGGGATATGCACGAATACACAGTGATATAGGGGACGTGATGAGATGTGCATGAAAACGCAAAGGTATTAGGGAAGGTATGGGAGGTGCACGAATACACAGCGATATAGGGGACGTTATGAGATGTGCATAAAATCACGGCGATATAGGGGAAGTTATGAGAGGTGCGCAAAAATTCAGAAATATAGGGCAAGTTATGAGAGGTACGTGAAAACACAACGATATAGGGGGAGGTATGAGAGGTACACGAAAACGCAGCGATATAAGGGAAGGTATAGGAGGTGCGTGAAAACAGGGCAATATAGGGGAAGGTATGAGAGGTGCACGAACACGCAGCGATATAAGGGAAGGTATAGGAGGTGCGTGAAAACAGGGCAATATAGGGGAAGGTATGAGAGGTGCACGAAGGCACAGCGATATAAGGGATGCTATGGGAGGTGCGTGAGTATACAGCGATATAGGGGACGTGATAAGATCTGCATGAAAACGCAGCGATATTAGGGAAGGTATGATAGGTGCACAAAAACACAGCGATATAGGGGAAGTATTGAGAGGATCGAAAACATAGCGATCTAGGTGAAGACATGAGAGGTGCGCGAAAACATGCGATATAGGGGAAGCTATGAGAGGTGAGCAAAAACACGGCGATACAGGGTATACTATGGGATATGCGCGAATACACAGTGATATAGGGGACGTGATGAGATGTGCATGAAAACGCAAAGATATTAGGGAAGGTATGGGAGGTGCACGAATACACAGCGATATAGGGGATGCTATGGGAGGTGCGTGAATACAGAGTGATATAGGGGAAGGTATGGAAGGTGCTCGAAAACTGGGTGATATAGATGAAGTTATGAGAGTTATGCAAAGGCACAGCAATATAGGGGATGCTATGGAAGGTGCGCGAAAACACAGTCACATAGTGGAAGACAGAAGAGGTGCGCGAAAACACGGTGATATAGGGGAAGCTATGAGAGGTGAGCAAAAACACGGCGATACAGGGGAAGCTATGAGAGGTGAGCAATAACACAGCGATAAAGGTGAATCTATGGGATGTGCGCGAAAAGACAGCGATATAGGGGAAGTTATGAGAGGTGTGCGAGAACACGGCGATATAGGGGAAATTATGAGAGGTGTGCGAAAACACGGCGATACGTGAGAATGCATCAGACGTGCGAGAAAACACAGCGATATAGGGGAAGTATTGAGAGGATCGAAAACATAGCGATCTAGGTGAAGACATGAGAGGTGCGCAAAAACATGCGATATAGGGGAAGCTATGAGAGGTGAGCAAAAACACGGCGATACAGGGGAAGCTATGAGAGGTGAGCAATAACACAGCGATAAAGGTGAATCTATGGGATGTGCGCGAAAAGACAGCGATATAGGGGAAGTTATGAGAGGTGCGCAAGGCACAGCGATATAGGGGATGCTATAGGAGGTGCATGAATACACAGTGATATAGGGGACGTGATGAGATGTGCATGAAAACGCAGTGATATTAGGGAAGGTATGAGAGGTGCACAAAAACACAGCGATATAGGAGAAGTTATGAGAGGTGTGCGAAAACACAGCGATATAGGGGAAGGTATGAAAGGTGCACGAAAACGCAGTGATATAAGGGAAAGTATAGGAGGTGCGTGAAAACAGGGCGATATAGGGCAAGGTATGAGAGGTGCACGAAGGCACAGCGATATAGGGGATGCTATGGGAGGTGCGCAAAAACACAGCGATATAGGAGACGGTATGAGATGTGCATAAACACATGGTGATATAGGGGCAGGTATGAGAGGTGCGCGTAAAAACGGCGATATAGGGGAAAGTATGAGAGGTGCGCGAAAACTTGGCGTTACAGGGGAATGCATCAGAGGTGCCAGAGAACACAGTGATGTAGTGGAAGACATGAGTGGTGCGCGAAAACACGGCGATACGTGAGAATGTATCAGACGTGCGAGAAAACACAGCGACATAGGGGAAGTATTGAGAGGATCGAAAACATAGCGATCTAGGTGAAGACATGAGAGGTGCGCGAAAACATGCGATATAGGGGAAGCTATGAGAGGTGAGCAAAAACACGGCGATACAGGGGAAGCTATGAGAGGTGAGCAATAACACAGCGATAAAGGTGAATCTATGGGATGTGCGCGAAAAGACAGCGATATAGGGGAAGTTATGAGAGGTGCGCAAGGCACAGCGATATAGGGGATGCTATGGGAGGTGCATGAATACACAGTGATATAAGGGACGTGATGAGATGTGCATGAAAACGCAGTGATATTAGGGAAGGTGTGAGAGGTGCACAAAAACACAGCGATATAGGAGAAGTTATGAGATATGTACGAAAACACAGCGACATAGGGGAATGTATGAAAGGTGCACGAAAACGCAGTGATATAAGGGAAGGTATAGGAGGTGCGCGAAAACAGAGCGATATAGGGCAAGGTATAAGAGGTGCACGAAGGCACAGCGATATAGGGGATGCTATGGGAGGTGTGCAAAAACACAGCGATATAGGAGACAGTATGAGATGTGCATAAAAACATGGTGATATATGGGCAGGTATGAGAGGTGCGCGTAAAAACAGCGATATAGGGGAAAGTATGAGAGGTGCGCGAAAACTTGGCGTTACAGGGGAATACATCAGAGGTGCCAGAGAACACAGCGATGTAGTGGAAGACATGAGAGGTGCGCGAAAACAGGGCAATATAGTGGAAGGTATGGGATGTGCGCGAAAACAAGGCGATATAGGGGAAGGTATGAGAGGTGCGCGAAGGCACAGCGATATAGGGGACGCTATGAGATGTGCATGAAAACACGGCAATATAGGGGAAGGTATAAGAGCTGCACAAAAATAAAGTGATATAGGAGAAGTTATGAGAGGTGCGTGAAAACACAGCGAGATAAGGGGAGGTATGAGAGGTGCAGGAAAACACAGCAATATTGGGGAAGATATGGGAGGTGCGCGAAAACCGGGCGATATAGGGGAAGTTATGAGAGGTGCGTGAAGGCACAGTGATATAGGGGATGCTATGAGAGGTGCGCGAAAACACCGTGATATAGGGGAAGACATGAGAGGTGCGCAAAAACAGGGCAACATAGTGGAACCTATGGGATGTGCACGAAACCACAACGATACAGGGGAATGTATCAGAGGTGCGAGAAAACACAGCGATATAGGGGACGCTATGGGACATGCACAAATAAACAGTGACATGGGGAAGGTATGAGAGGTGTGCGAGAACACGGCGATATAGGGGAAATTGTAAGAGGTGCGCGAAAACATGGCAATACAGGAGAATGTATCAGAGGTGCGAGAAAACACAGCGATATAGGGGAAGTAATGATAGGAGCGAAAACATAGCGATATAGGGGAAGATATGAGAGGTGCGCAAGGCACAGCGATATAGAGGATGCTATGGGAGGAGCGCGAATACACAGTGATATAGGGCACGAGATGAGATGTGCATGAAAACTCAGCGATATTAGGGAAGTTATGAGAGGTGCACAAAAACACAGTGATATAGGAGAAGGTATGAGAGGTGTGTGAAAACACAGCGATATAAGGGAAGGTATGAAAGGTGCACGAAAACACAGCGATATAGGAGAAGCTATGAGAAGTGTGTGAAAACACAGCGATATAGGGGAAGGTATGACAATGCACGAAAACACAGCGATATAGGGGAAGGAATGGGAGGTGCGCGAAAACAGGGCGATATAGGGGACGTTTTGAGATGTGCATGAAAACATGGCGATATAGGGGAAGGTATGAGAGGTGCGCGAAGGCACAGCGATTTAGGGGAACGTATGAGAGGTGCACGAAAACAGCGATATAGGTGAAGGAATGGGAGGTGCGCGAAAACAGGGCGATATTTGGGAAGGTATGAGAGGTGCGCGAAGGCAAAGCGATATAAGGGATGCTATGGGAGGTGCGCGAATACACAGCGATATAGAGGACGTTATGAGATGTGCATAACAACATGGCGATATAGGGTAAGTTATGAGAGGTGTGCAAAAACACGGCGATATAGGGGAAGCTATGAGAGGTGAGCAATAACACAGCGATAAAGGTGAATCTGTGGGATGTGCACGAAGAAACAGCTATATAGGGGAAGGTATGAGAGGTGCGCAAGGCACAGCGATATAGGGGGAGGTACGAGAGGTGCACGAAAACACAGCAATATAGGGGAAGGTATGGAAGGTACTCGAAAACAGGGCGATATAGGGGAAGATATGAGAGGTATGCGAAGGCACAGTAATATAGGGGATGCTAAGGGAGCTGCGCGAAAACACAGTGATATAGGGGAAGACATATTGCGTGAATACAGGGCAATACAGTGGAAGCTATGAGAGGTGAGCAAAAACCCGGCGATTTAGGGGAAACTATAAGAGGTGAGGAATAACAAAGCGATAAAGGTGAATCTATGGGATGTGCGCGAAAAGTCAGCGATATAGGGGACGGTATGAGAGGTGCATGAATACACGGCGATATAGGGGAAGCTATGAGAGGTGCGCGAAAACACGGCAATATAGGGGACGGTATGAGAGGTGCGCAAGGCACAGCGATATAGGGGATGCTATGGGAGGTGCGTGAATACACAGCGATATACGGGATGTTATGAGATGTGCATGAAAATGCAGCGATATTAGGGAAGGTATGAGAGGTTCACAAAAGCAAGGCGACATAGGAGAATGAATGGGAAGTGTGCGAAAACAGGGCGATATAGGTGAAGGTATGAGAAGTGCGCGAAGGCACAGCAATATGTGGGAGGCTATGGGAGGTGCGCGACTACACAGTGATATAGGGGACGTTATGAGCTGTGCATAAAAACACAGCGATATAGGGGAAGTTATGAGAGTTGCGCAAAAATGCAGCAATATAGGAGAAGTTATGACAGGTGCGTGAAAACACAGCGATATAGGGGAAGGCATGAGAGGTACGCGAAGGCACAGTTATATAGGGGTGCTATGGGAGGTGCACGAATACACAGCGATATACTGGATGCTATGGGATGTGTGTGAAAACACAGTGATATAGGAGACGGTATGAGATGTGCATGAAAACAGAACGATATAGGGGAAGATATGAGAGGTACAGGAAGGCACAGCGATATAACGGATGGTATGGGATGTGCGCGAAAACACAGCGATATAGGGGATGCTATGGGAGGTGCGCGAAAACATGGCGATACCGGGGAATGTATCAGAGGTGCGAGAGAACACAGCTAGATAGGGGAAGTAATGAGAGGAGCGAAAACATAGCGATCTAGGTGAAGACACGAGAGGTGTGCGAAAACACAGCGAATTAGGGGAAGCTATGAAAGGTGAGCAAAAACACGGCGATATAGAGGAAGCTCTGCGAGGTGTGCAATAACACAGTGATAAAGTTGCATCTATGGGATGTGTGCGAAAAGACACCGATATAGGGGAAGGTATGGGAGGTGCGCAAGGCACAGCGATATAGGGGATGCTATGGGAGGTGCATGAATACACAGCCATATAGGGGACGTTATGAGATGTGCAGGAAGAAGCAGCGATATTAGGGAAGATATAAGAGGTGCACAAAAACACAGCGATATAGGGGAAGTTATGAGAGGTGCGTGAAAACACAGCGATATAGAGGGAGGTATGAGAGGTGCACGAAAACACAGCGATACAGGGGAAGGTATGGGAGGTGCTCGAAAACAGGGCGATATAGGGGACGGTATGAGATTTGTATGAAAACCTGGCGATATAGGGGAAGCTATGAGAGGTGCGCGAAAACACGACAATATAGGGGACGGTATGAGAGGTGCGCAAGGCACAGCGATATAGGGGATGCTATGGGAGGTGCGTGAATACACAGCGATATACGGGACGTTATGAGATGTGCATGAAAACGCTGCGATATTAGGGAAGGTATGAGAGGTTCACAAAAACACAGCGACATAGGAGAATGAATGGGAAGTGTGCGAAAACAGGGCGATATAGGCGAAGGTATGAGAAATGCGCGAAGGCACAGCAATATCTGGGAGGCTATGGGAGGTGCGCGACTGCACAGTGATATAGGGGACGTTATGAGATGTGCATAAAAACACAGCGATATGAGGGAAGTTATGAGAGGTGCGCAAAAACATAGCAATATTGGAAAAGTTATGAGAGGTGCGTGAAAACACAGCGATATAGGGGAAGGTATGAGAGGTGTGCGAAAACAGGGCGATATAGGGGAAGGTATGAGAGGTGTGCGAGAACACAGCAATATAGGGGAAATTCTAAGAGTGCGCGAAAACATGGCAATACAGGAGAATGTATCAGAGGTGCGAGAAAACACAGCGATATAGGGGAAGTAATGATAGGAGCAAAAACATAGCGATATAGGTGAAGACATGCGAGGTGCGCAAATACACGGCAATATAGGGGAAGATATGAGAGGTGAGCAATAACACAGCGATCAAGGTGAAGCTATGGGTTGTGCGCGAAAACAGCGATGTAGTCGAAGCTATGAGAGATGCACGAAAACATAGCGATATCGGGGAAGGTATGGGAGGTGCGCGAAAACAGGGCGATATAGGGGAAGGTATGAGAGGTGCGCGAAGGCACAGTGATATAGGGGATGCTACGGGAGGTGCGCGAATGCACAGCGATATAGGGGACGTTATGAGATGTGCATGAAAACACAACGATATGGGGAAGGTATGAGAGGTGCACAATAATACAGCGATATAGGGGAAGGTATGGGAGGTGCGCGAAAACAGGGCGATATAGGGGACGTTATGAGATGTGCATGAAAACACGGCAATATAGGCGAAGGTAAGAGAGGTGCCCGAAAACACAGCGTTATAATGGACGCTATGGGACGTGCGCGAAAACACAGCGATATATGGGGAAATTATGAGAGGTGCGCGAAAACACGGCGATACAGGGGAATGTATCAGAGGTGCGAGAAAACACAGCGAGATAGGGGAAGTAATGAGAGGAGCGAAAATATAGCGATCTAGGAGAAGACATGAGATGTGCGCGAAAACACAGCGATATTGGGGAAGCTATGAAAGGTGAGCAAAAACACGGCGATATAGGGGAAGCTCTGCGAGGTGTGCAATAACACAGTGATAAAGTTGAATCTATGGGATGTGTGCGAAAAGACAGCGATATAGGGGAAGGGATGGGAGGTGCGCAAGGCACAGCGATATAGGGGATGCTATGGGAGGTGCGTGAATACACAGCCAGATAGGGGACGTTATGAGATGTGCAGGAAGAAGCAGCGATATTAGGGAAGATATAAGAGGTGCACAAAAACACAGCGATATAGGAGAAGTTATGAAACGTGCGTGAAAACACAGCGATTTAGAGGGAGGTATGAGAGGTGCACGAAAACACAGCGATACAGGGGAAGGTATGGGAGGTGCTCGAAAACAGGGCGATATAGGGGACGGTATGAGATTTGTATGAAAACATGGCGATATAGGGGAAGCTATGAGAGGTGCGCGAAAACGCGGCAATATAGGGGACAGTATGAGAGGTGGACAAGGCACAGCGATATAGGGGATGCTATGGGAGGTGCGTGAATACACAGCGATATACGGGACGTTATGAGATGTGCATTAATACGCAGCGATATTAGGGATGGTATGAGAGGTTCATAAAAGCAAGGCGACATAGGAGAATGAATGGGAAGTGTGCGAAAACAGGGCGATATAGATGAAGGTATGAGAAGTCCGCGAAGGCACAGCAATATGTGAGAGGCTATGGGAGGTGCGCGACTACACAGTGATATAGGGGACGTTATGAGATGTGCATAAAAACACAGCGATATAGTGGAAGTTATGAGAGTTGCGCAAAAATGCAGCAATATAGGAGAAGTTATGAGAGGTGCGTGAAAACACACGATATAGTGGAAGGTATGAGAGGTGTGCGAAAACAGGGCGATATAGGGGAAGGTATGAGAGGTGTCCGAGAACACAGCAATATAGGGGAAATTCTAAGAGTGCGCGAAAACATGGCAATACAGGAGAATGTATCAGAGGTGCGAGAAAACACAGCGATATAGGGGAAGTAATGATAGGAGCAAAAACATAGCGATATAGGTGAAGACATGCGACGTGCGCAAAAACACGGCGATATAGGGGAAGCTATGAGAGGTGAGCAATAACACAGCGATCAATGTGAAGCTATGGGTTGTGCGCGAAAACAGCGATGTAGTCGAAGCTATGGGAGGTGCACAAAAACATAGCGATATCGGGGAAGGTATTGGAGGTGCGCGAAAACAGGGCGATATAGGGGAAGGTATGAGAAATGCGCGAAGGCACAGCAATATGTGGGAGGCTATGGGAGTTGCGCGACTACACAGTGATATAGGGGACGTTATGAAATGTGCATAAAAACACAGCGATATGGGGGAAGTTATGAGAGGTGCGCAAAACTGCAGCAATATTGGAGAAGTTATGAGAGGTGCGGGAAAACACAGTGCTATAGGGGAAGGTATGAGAGATGTGCGAAAACAGGGCGATATAGGGGAAGGTATGAGAGGTGCACAATAATACAGCGATAAAGGGGACAGTACGAGATGTGCATGAATACACGGTGATATTGGGGAAGCCATGAGAGGTGCATGAAAACACAGCGATATAGGGGAAGGTATGAGAGGTGTTCAAAAACACAGCGATATCGGGGAAGTTATGGGAAGTGAGCGAAAACAGGCCGATATAGGGGAAGGTATGAGAGGTACGCGAAGGCACAATGATATAGGGGGCTATGGGAGGTGCACGAATACACAGCAAAATAGGGGACGTTATGAGATGTGCATGAAAACACGGCAATATGGGGGAAGGTATGAGAGGTGCGCAAAAATACAGCATTATAGCAGAATTTATGAGAGGTGCGTGAAAACAGAGTAACATAGGGCAAGGTATGAGAAGTGCACAAAAACACAGCCATTTAGCGGAAGGAATGGGAGGTGGGCGAAAACAGTGCGATATAGGGGAAGGTATGAGAGGTGCCCGAAAACACAGCCATATAGGGGAGGGTATGGGATGTGCGCGCAAACACGGCAATATAGGGGAACTTATGAGAAGTGCACGAAAACGCGGCTATACAGGGGAATGTATCAGAGGTGCGAGAAAGCACAGCGATATAGGGGACGTTATGAGATGTGCATGAAAACACAGCGATATAGGGGAAGATATGAGAGGTACACGAAAACACGGCGATATGGGAGAAGTTATGAGAGGTGCGTGAAAACACAACGATATGGGGAAGGTATGAGAAGTGCTCAAGGCACGGCAATATAGGGGATGCTATGGGAGGTGCGTGAATACACAGCGATATAGGGGACGTTATGAGATGTGCATTAAAATGCAGCGATATTAAGGAAGAAATAAGAGGTGCAGAAAACAAGGGCGATATAGGAGAAGTTATGAGAGGTGTGTGAAAACACAACGATATAGGGGAATGTATGAGAGATGCACGAAAACACAGCGATATAGGGGAAGGTCTGGGAGGTGCGCGAAAACACAGCGATATAGGGGATGCTATGGGATGTGCGTGAAAACACAGTGATATAGGAGACGGTATGAGATGTGCATGAAAGCACAACGATATAGGGCAAGGTATGAGAGGTACAGGAAGGCACAGCGATATAACGGATGGTATGGGATGTGCGCGAAAACACGGCGATACAGGGGAATGTATCAGAGGTGCGAGAAAACACAGCGAGATAGGGGAAGTAATGAGAGGAGCGAAAACATAGCGATCTAGGTGAAGACATGAGAGGTGCGCGAAAACACAGCGATATATGTGAAGCTATGAAAGGTGAGCAAAAACACGGCGATATAGGGGAAGCTCTGCGAGGTGTGCAATAACACAGTGATAAAGTTGAATCTATGGGATGTGTGCGAAAAGACAGCGATATAGGGGAAGGTATGGGAGGTGCGCAAGGCACAGCGATATAGGGGATGCTATGGGAGGTGCGTGAATATGCAGCGATATAGGGGACGTTATGAGATGTGCAGGAAGAAGCAGCGATATTAGGGAAGATATAAGAGGTGCACAAAAACACAGCGATATAGGAGAAGTTATGAGAGGTGCGTGAAAACACAGCGATATAGAGGGAGGTATGAGAGGTGCACGAAAACACAGCGATACAGGGGAAGATATGGGAGGTGCTCGAAAACAGGGCGATATAGGGGACGGTATGAGATTTGTATGAAAACATGGCCATATAGGGGAAGCTATGAGAGGTGCGCGAAAACACGACAATATAGGGGACGGTATGAGAGGTGCCCAAAGCACAGCGATATAGGGGATGCTATGGGAGGTGCGTGAATGTACAGCGATGTACGGGACGTTATGAGATGTGCATGAAAACGCAGCGATATTAGGGAAGGTATGAGAGGTTCACAAAAGCACAGCGACATACGAGAATGAATGGGAAGTGTGCGAAAACAGGGCAATATAGGTGAAGGTATGAGAAATGCGCGAAGGCACAGCAATATGTGGGAGGCTATGGGAGGTGCGCGACTACACAGTGATATAGGGGACGTTATGAGATGTGCCTAAAAACACAGCGATATGGGGGAAGTTATGAGAGGTGCGCAAAAATGCAGCAATATTGGAGAAGTTATGAGAGGTGCATGAAAACACAGCGATATAGGGGAAGGAATGAGAGGTGTGCGAAAACAGGGCGATATAGGGGAAGGTATGAGAGGTGCGCGAAGGCACAGTGATATAGGGGATGCTACGGGAGGTGCGCGAATGCACAGCGATATAGGAGACGTTATGAGATGTGCATGAAGACACGGCAATATAGGGGAAGGTATGAGATGTACGCAAAAGTACAGCGATATAGCAGAAGTTATGAGAGGTGCGTGAAAACACAGCGATATAGGGGAAGGTATGAGAGGTGCACAATAATACAGCGATATAGGGGAAGGTATGGGAGGTACGCGAAAACAGGGCGATATAGGGGACGTTATGAGATTTGCATGAAAACACATCAATATAGGGGAAGGTATGAGATGTGCGCAAGGCACAGCGATATAGGGGATGCTATGGGAGGTGCGTGAATACACAGCCATATAGGGGACGTTATGAGATGTGCAGGAAGATGCAGCGATATTAGGGAAGGTATAAGAGGTGCACAAAAACACAGCGATATAGGAGAAGTTATGAGAGGTGCGTGAAAACACAGCGATATAGAGGGAGGTATGCGAAACAGGGAAAGGTATGGGAGGTGCTCGAAAACAGGACGATATAGCGGACGGTATGAGATTTGTATGAAAACATGGCGATATAGGGGAAGCTATGAGAGGTGCGCGAAAACACAACAATATAGGGGACGGTATGAGAGGTGCGCTAGGTACAGCGATATAGGGGATGCTATGGGAGGTGCATGAATACACAGCGATATATGGGACGTTATGAGATGTGCATGAAAACGCAGCGATATTAGGGAAGGTATGAGAGGTTCACAAAAGCAAGGCGACATAGGAGAATGAATGGGAAGTGTGCGAAAACAGGGCGATATAGTTGAAGGTATGAGAAATGCGCGAAGGCACAGCAATATGTGGGAGGCTATGGGAGGTGCGCGACTGCACAGTGATATAGGGGACGTTATGAGATGTGCATAAAAACACAGCGATATAGGGGAAGTTATGAGAGTTGCGCAAAAATGTAGCAATATAGGAGAAGTTATGAGAGGTGCGTGAAAACACAGCGATAAAGGGGAAGGTATGAGAGGTGTGCGAAAACAGGGATATATAGGGGAAGGTATGAGAGGTGTGCGAGAACACAGCAATATAGGGGAAATTCTAAGAGTGCGCGAAAACATGGCAATACAGGAGAATGCATCAGAGGTGCGAGAAAACACAGTGATATTGGGAAAGTAATGATAGGAGCAAAAACATAGCGATATAGGTGAAGACATGCGAGGTGCGCAAAAACACGGCGATATAGGGGAAGCTATGAGAGGTGAGCAATAACACAGCGATCAAGGTGAAGCTATGGGCTGTGCGCGAAAACAGCGATGTAGTCGAAGCTATGGGAGGTGCACGAAAACATAGCGATATCGGGGAAGGTATCGGAGGTGCGCGAAAACAGGGCGATACAGGGGAAGGTATGAGAGGTGCGCGAAGGCACAGTGATATAGGGGATGCTACGGGAGGTGCGCGAATGCACAGCGATATAGCGGACGTTATGAGATGTGCATGAAAACACGGCAATATATGGGAAAGGCATGAGATGTACGCAAAAGTACAGCGATATAGGAGAAGTTATGAGAGGTGCGTGAAAACACAACGATATGGGGAAGGTATGAGAGGTGCGCGAAAACACAACAATATAGGGGACGGTATGAGAGGTGCATGAAAACGCAGCGATATTAGGGAAGGTATGAGAGGTTCACAAAAGCAAGGCGACATAGGAGAATGAATGGGAAGTGTGCGAAAACAGGGCGATATAGGTGAAGGTATGAGAAATGCGCGAAGGCACAGCAATATGTAGGAGGCTATGGGAGGTGCGCGACTACACAGTGATATAGGGGACGTTATGAGATGTGCATAAAAACACAGCAATATAGGGGAAGTTATGAGAGTTGCGCAAAAATGCAGCAATATAGGAGAAGTTGTGAGAGGTGCGTGAAAACACAGCGATATAGGGGAAGGTATGAGAGGTGTGCGAAAACAGGGCGATATAGGGGAAGGTATGAGAGGTGTGCGAAAACAGGGCGATATAGGGGAATGTATGAGAAGTGTGCGAGAACACAGCAATATAGGGGAAATTCTAAGAGTGCGCGAAAACATGGCAATACAGGCGAATGCATCAGAGGTGCGAGAAAACACAGCGATATAGGGGAAGTAATGATAGGAGCAAAAACATAGCGATATAGGCGAAGACATGCAAGGTGCGCAAAAACACGGCGATATAGGGGAAGCTATGAGAGGTGAGCAATAACACAGCGATCAAGGTGAAGCTATGGGTTGTGCGCGAAAACAGCGATGTAGTCGAAGCTATGGGAGGTGCACGAAAACATAGCGATATCGGGGAAGGTATGGGAGGTGCGCGAAAACAGGGTGATATAGGGGAAGGTATGAGAGGTGTGCGAAGGCACAGTGATATAGGGGATGCTACGGGAGGTGCGCGAATGCACAGCGATATAGCGGACGTTATGAGATGTGCATGAAAACACGGCAATATATGGGAAGGTATGAGATGTACGCAAAAGTACAGCGATATAGGAGAAGTTATGAGAGGTGCGTGAAAACACAACGATATGGGGAAGGTATGAGAGGTGCACAATAATGCAGCAATATAGGGGAAGGTATGGGAGGTACGCGAAAACAGGGCGATATAGGGGACGTTATGAGATGTGCATGAAAACACGGCAATATAGCGGAAGGTAAGAGAGGTGCGCGAAAACACAACAATATAGGGGACGGTATGAGAGGTGCGCTAGGCACAGCGATATAGGGGATGCTATGGGAGGTGAGTGAATACACAGCGATATACGGGACGTTATGAGATGTGCATGAAAACGCAGCGATATTAGGGAAGGTATGAGAGGTTCACAAAAGCAAGGCGACATAGGAGAATGAATGGGAAGTGTGCGAAAACAGGGCGATATAGGTGAAGGTATGAGAAATGCGCGAAGGCACAGCAATATGTAGGAGGCTATGGGAGGTGCGCGACTACACAGTGATATAGGGGACGTTATCAGATGTGCATAAAAACACAGCGATATAGGGGGAGTTATGAGAGTTGCGCAAAAATGCAGCAATATAGGAGAAGTTATGAGAGGTGCGTGAAAACACAGCGATATAGGGGAAGGTACGAGAGGTGTGCGAAAACAGGGCGATATAGGGGAAGGTATGAGAGGTGTGCGAGAACACAGCAATATAGGGGAAATTCTAAGAGTGCGCGAAAACATGGCAATACAGGAGAATGCATCAGAGGTGCGAGAAAACACAGCGATATAGGGGAAGTAATGATAGGAGCAAAAACATAGCGATATAGGTGAAGACATGCGAGGTGCGCAAAAACACGGCGATATAGGGGAAGCTATGAGAGGTGAGCAATAACACAGCGATCAAGGTGAAGCTATGGGTTGTGCGCGAAAACAGCGATGTAGTCGAAGCTATGGCAGGTGCACGAAAACATAGTGATATCGGGGAAGGTATGGGAGGTGCGCGAAAACAGGGCGATACAGGGGAAGGTATGAGAGGTGCGCGAAGGCACAGTGATATTAGGGGATGCTACGGGAGGTGCGCGAATGCACAGCGATATAGCGGACGTTATGAGATGTGCATGAAAACACGGCAATATATGGGAAGGTATGAGATGTACGCAAAAGTACAGCGATATAGGAGAAGTTATGAGAGGTGCGTGAAAACACAACGATATGGGGAAGGTATGAGAGGTGCACAATAATGCAGCAATCTAGGGGAAGGTATGGGAGGTACGCGAAAACAGGGCGATATAGGGGACGTTATGAGATGTGCATGAAAACACGGCAATCTAGGGGAAGGTAAGAGAGGTGCGCGAAAACACAACAATATAGGGGACGGTATGAGAGGTGCGCTAGGCACAGCGATATAGGGGATGCTATGGGAGGTGAGTGAATACACAGCGATATACGGGACGTTATGAGATGTGCATGAAAACGCAGCGATATTAGGGAAGGTATGAGAGGTTCACAAAAGCAAGGCGACATAGGAGAATGAATGGGAAGTGTGCGAAAACAGGGCGATATAGGTGAAGGTATGAGAAATGCGCGAAGGCACAGCAATATGTAGGAGGCTATGGGAGGTGCGCGACTACACAGTGATATAGGGGACGTTATCAGATGTGCATAAAAACACAGCGATATAGGGGGAGTTATGAGAGTTGCGCAAAAATGCAGCAATATAGGAGAAGTTATGAGAGGTGCGTGAAAACACAGCGATATAGGGGAAGGTACGAGAGGTGTGCGAAAACAGGGCGATATAGGGGAAGGTATGAGAGGTGTGCGAGAACACAGCAATATAGGGGAAATTCTAAGAGTGCGCGAAAACATGGCAATACAGGAGAATGCATCAGAGGTGCGAGAAAACACAGCGATATAGGGGAAGTAATGATAGGAGCAAAAACATAGCGATATAGGTGAAGACATGCGAGGTGCGCAAAAACACGGCGATATAGGGGAAGCTATGAGAGGTGAGCAATAACACAGCGATCAAGGTGAAGCTATGGGTTGTGCGCGAAAACAGCGATGTAGTCGAAGCTATGGGAGGTGCACGAAAACATAGCGATATCGGGGAAGGTATGGGAGGTGCGCGAAAACAGGGCGATACAGGGGAAGGTATGAGAGGTGCGCGAAGGCACAGTGATATTAGGGGATGCTACGGGAGGTGCGCGAATGCACAGCGATATAGCGGACGTTATGAGATGTGCATGAAAACACGGCAATATATGGGAAGGTATGAGATGTACGCAAAAGTACAGCGATATAGGAGAAGTTATGAGAGGTGCGTGAAAACACAACGATATGGGGAAGGTATGAGAGGTGCACAATAATACAGCGATATAGCGGAAGGTATGGGAGGTGCGCGAAAACAGGGCGAATAGGGGACGTTATGAGATGTGCATGAAAACACGGCAATATAGGGGAAGGTAAGAGAGGTGCGCGAAAACACAGCAATATAGGGGACGGTATGAGAGGTGCGCTAGGCACAGCGATATAGGGGATGCTATGCGAGGTGCGTGAATACACAGCGATATACGGGACGTTATGAGATGTGCATGAAAACGCAGCGATATTAAGGAAGGTATGAGAGGTTCACAAAAGCAAGGCGACAGAGGAGAATGAATGGGAAGTGTGCGAAAACAGGGCTATATAGGTGAAGGTATGAGAAATGCGCGAAGGCACAGCAATATGTGGGAGGCTATGGGAGGTGCGCGACTACACAGTGATATAGGGGACGTTATGAGAGGTGAGCAATAACACAGCGATCAAGGTGAAGCTATGGGTTGTGCGCGAAAACAGCGATGTAGTCGAAGCTATGGGAGGTGCACGAAAACATAGCGATATCGGGGAAGGTATGGTAGGTGCGCGAAAACAGGGCGATACAGGGGAAGGTTTGAGAGGTGCGCGAAGGCACAGTGATATAGGGGATGCTACGGGAGGTGCGCGAATGCACAGCGATATAGCGGACGTTATGAGATGTGCATGAAAACACGGCAATATATGGGAAGGTATGAGACGTACGCAAAAGTACAGCGATATAGGAGAAGTTATGAGAGGTGCGTGAAAACACAACGATATGGGGAAGGTATGAGAGGTGCACAATAATACAGCGATATATGGGAAGGTATGGGAGGTGCGCGAAAACAGGGCGATATAGGGGACGTTATGAGATGTGCATGAAAACACGGCAATATAGGGGAAGGTATGAGATGTGCGCAAGGCACAGCGATATAGGGGATGCTATGGGAGGTGCGTGAATACACAGCCATATAGGGGACGTTATGAGATGTGCAGGAAGAAGCAGCGATATTAGGGAAGATATAAGCGGTGCACAAAAACACAGCGATATAGGAGAAGTTATGAGAGGTGCGTGAAAACACAGCGATATAGAGGGAGGTATGAGAGGTGCACGAAAACACAGCGAAACAGGGAAAAGTATGGGATGTGCTCGAAAACAGGACGATATAGGGGATGGTATGAGATTTGTATGAAAACATGGCGATATAGGGGAAGCTATGAGAGGTGCGCGAAAACACAACAATATAGGGGACAGTATGAGAGGTGCGCTAGGTACAGCGATATAGGGGATGCTATGGGAGGTGCGTGAATACACAGCGATATATGGGACGTTATGAGATGTGCATGAAAACGCAGCGATATTAGGGAAGGTATGAGAGGTTCACAAAAGCAAGGCGACATAGGAGAATGAATGGGAAGTGTGCGAAAACAGGGCGATATAGGTGAAGGTATGAGAAATGCGCGAAGGCACAGCAATATGTAGGAGGCTATGGGAGGTGCGCGACTACACAGTGATATAGGGGACGTTATGAGGTGTGCATAAAAACACAGCGATATAGGGGAAGTTATGAGAGTTGCGCAAAAATGCAGCAATATAGGAGAAGTTATGAGAGGTGCGTGAAAACATAGCGATATAGGGGAAGGTATGAGAGGTGTGCGAAAACAGGGCGATATAGGGGAAAGTATGAGAAGTGTGCGAGAACACAGCAATATAGGGGAAATTCTAAGAGTGCGCGAAAACATGGCAATACAGGCGAATGCATCAGAGGTGCGAGAAAACACAGCGATATAGGGGAAGTAATGATAGGAGCAAAAACATAGCGATATAGGCGAAGACATGCAAGGTGCGCAAAAACACGGCGATATAGGGGAAGCTATGAGAGGTGAGCAATAACACAGCGATCAAGGTGAAGCTATGGGTTGTGCGCGAAAACAGCGATGTAGTCGAAGCTATGGGAGGTGCACGAAAACATAGCGATATCGGGGAAGGTATGGGAGGTGCGCGAAAACAGGGCGATATAGGGGAAGGTATGAGAGGTGTGCGAAGGCACAGTGATATAGGGGATGCTACGGGAGGTGCGCGAATGCACAGCGATATAGCGGACGTTATGAGATGTGCATGAAAACACGGCAATATATGGGAAGGTATGAGATGTACGCAAAAGTACAGCGATATAGGAGAAGTTATGAGAGGTGCGTGAAAACACAACGATATGGGGAAGGTATGAGAGGTGCACAATAATGCAGCAATATAGGGGAAGGTATGGGAGGTACGCGAAAACAGGGCGATATAGGGGACGTTATGAGATGTGCATGAAAACACGGCAATATAGCGGAAGGTAAGAGAGGTGCGCGAAAACACAACAATATAGGGGACGGTATGAGAGGTGCGCTAGGCACAGCGATATAGGGGATGCTATGGGAGGTGAGTGAATACACAGCGATATACGGGACGTTATGAGATGTGCATGAAAACGCAGCGATATTAGGGAAGGTATGAGAGGTTCACAAAAGCAAGGCGACATAGGAGAATGAATGGGAAGTGTGCGAAAACAGGGCGATATAGGTGAAGGTATGAGAAATGCGCGAAGGCACAGCAATATGTAGGAGGCTATGGGAGGTGCGCGACTACACAGTGATATAGGGGACGTTATCAGATGTGCATAAAAACACAGCGATATAGGGGGAGTTATGAGAGTTGCGCAAAAATGCAGCAATATAGGAGAAGTTATGAGAGGTGCGTGAAAACACAGCGATATAGGGGAAGGTACGAGAGGTGTGCGAAAACAGGGCGATATAGGGGAAGGTATGAGAGGTGTGTGAGAACACAGCAATATAGGGGAAATTCTAAGAGTGCGCGAAAACATGGCAATACAGGAGAATGCATCAGAGGTGCGAGAAAACACAGCGATATAGGGGAAGTAATGATAGGAGCAAAAACATAGCGATATAGGTGAAGACATGCGAGGTGCGCAAAAACACGGCGATATAGGGGAAGCTATGAGAGGTGAGCAATAACACAGCGATCAAGGTGAAGCTATGGGTTGTGCGCGAAAACAGCGATGTAGTCGAAGCTATGGCAGGTGCACGAAAACATAGCGATATCGGGGAAGGTATGGGAGGTGCGCGAAAACAGGGCGATACAGGGGAAGGTATGAGAGGTGCGCGAAGGCACAGTGATATTAGGGGATGCTACGGGAGGTGCGCGAATGCACAGCGATATAGCGGACGTTATGAGATGTGCATGAAAACACGGCAATATATGGGAAGGTATGAGATGTACGCAAAAGTACAGCGATATAGGAGAAGTTATGAGAGGTGCGTGAAAACACAACGATATGGGGAAGGTATGAGAGGTGCACAATAATGCAGCAATCTAGGGGAAGGTATGGGAGGTACGCGAAAACAGGGCGATATAGGGGACGTTATGAGATGTGCATGAAAACACGGCAATCTAGGGGAAGGTAAGAGAGGTGCGCGAAAGCACAACAATATAGGGGACGGTATGAGAGGTGCGCTAGGCACAGCGATATAGGGGATGCTATGGGAGGTGAGTGAATACACAGCGATATACGGGACGTTATGAGATGTACATGAAAACGCAGCGATATTAGGGAAGGTATGAGAGGTTCACAAAAGCAAGGCGACATAGGAGAATGAATGGGAAGTGTGC
The DNA here is from genome assembly GCF_030028105.1 of Mobula birostris. NCBI lineage: Eukaryota > Metazoa > Chordata > Chondrichthyes > Myliobatiformes > Myliobatidae > Mobula > Mobula birostris. The sequence continues at coordinate 16,644 of NW_027275488.1, read as the reverse complement.
GAAAACAGGGCGATATAGGTGAAGGTATGAGAAATGCGCGAAGGCACAGCAATATGTAGGAGGCTATGGGAGGTGCGCGACTACACAGTGATATAGGGGACGTTATCAGATGTGCATAAAAACACAGCGATATAGGGGGAGTTATGAGAGTTGCGCAAAAATGCAGCAATATAGGAGAAGTTATGAGAGGTGCGTGAAAACACAGCGATATAGGGGAAGGTACGAGAGGTGTGCGAAAACAGGGCGATATAGGGGAAGGTATGAGAGGTGTGCGAGAACACAGCAATATAGGGGAAATTCTAAGAGTGCGCGAAAACATGGCAATACAGGAGAATGCATCAGAGGTGCGAGAAAACACAGCGATATAGGGGAAGTAATGATAGGAGCAAAAACATAGCGATACAGGTGAAGACATGCGAGGTGCGCAAAAACACGGCGATATAGGGGAAGCTATGAGAGGTGAGCAATAACACAGCGATCAAGGTGAAGCTATGGGTTGTGCGCGAAAACAGCGATGTAGTCGAAGCTATGGCAGGTGCACGAAAACAGCGATATCGGGGAAGGTATGGGAGGTGCGCGAAAACAGGGCGATACAGGGGAAGGTATGAGAGGTGCGCGAAGGCACAGTGATATTAGGGGATGCTACGGGAGGTGCGCGAATGCACAGCGATATAGCGGACGTTATGAGATGTGCATGAAAACACGGCAATATATGGGAAGGTATCAGATGTACGCAAAAGTACAGCGATATAGGAGAAGTTATGAGAGGTGCGTGAAAACACAACGATATGGGGAAGGTATGAGAGGTGCACAATAATACAGCGATATAGCGGAAGGTATGGGAGGTGCGCGAAAACAGGGCGAATAGGGGACGTTATGAGATGTGCATGAAAACACGGCAATATAGGGGAAGGTAAGAGAGGTGCGCGAAAACACAGCAATATAGGGGACGGTATGAGAGGTGCGCTAGGCACAGGGATATAGGGGATGCTATGCGAGGTGCGTGAATACACAGCGATATACGGGACGTTATGAGATGTGCATGAAAACGCAGCGATATTAAGGAAGGTATGAGAGGTTCACAAAAGCAAGGCGACATAGGAGAATGAATGGGAAGTGTGCGAAAACAGGGCTATATAGGTGAAGGTATGAGAAATGCGCGAAGGCACAGCAATATGTGGGAGGCTATGGGAGGTGCGCGACTACACAGTGATATAGGGGACGTTATGAGAGGTGAGCAATAACACAGCGATCAAGGTGAAGCTATGGGTTGTGCGCGAAAACAGCGATGTAGTCGAAGCTATGGGAGGTGCACGAAAACATAGCGATATCGGGGAAGGTATGGGAGGTGCGCGAAAACAGGGCGATACAGGGGAAGGTATGAGAGGTGCGCGAAGGCACAGTGATATAGGGGATGCTACGGGAGGTGCGCGAATGCACAGCGATATAGCGGACGTTATGAGATGTGCATGAAAACACGGCAATATATGGGAAAGGCATGAGATGTACGCAAAAGTACAGCGATATAGGAGAAGTTATGAGAGGTGCGTGAAAACACAACCATATGGGGAAGGTATGAGAGGTGTGCGAGAACACAGCAATATAGGGGAAATTCTAAGAGTGCGCGAAAACATGGCAATACAGGAGAATGCATCAGAGGTGCGAGAAAACACAGTGATATTGGGAAAGTAATGATAGGAGCAAAAACATAGCGATATAGGTGAAGACATGCGAGGTGCGCAAAAACACGGCGATATAGGGGAAGCTATGAGAGGTGAGCAATAACACAGCGATCAAGGTGAAGCTATGGGTTGTGCGCGAAAACAGCGATGTAGTCGAAGCTATGGGAGGTGCACGAAAACATAGCGATATCGGGGAAGGTATGGGAGGTGCGCGAAAACAGGGCGATACAGGGGAAGGCATGAGAGGTGCGCGAAGGCACAGTGATATAGGGGATGCTACGGGAGGTGCGCGAATGCACAGCGATATAGCGGACGTTATGAGATGTGCATGAAAACACGGCAATATATGGGAAGGTATGAGATGTACGCAAAAGTACAGCGATATAGGAGAAGTTATGAGAGGTGCGTGAAAACACAACGATATGGGGAAGGTATGAGAGGTGCACGAAAACGCAGCGATATTAGGGAAGGTATGAGAGGTTCACAAAAGCAAGGCGACATAGGAGAATGAATGGGAAGTGTGCGAAAACAGGGCGATATAGGTGAAGGTATGAGAAATGCGCGAAGGCACAGCAATATGTAGGAGGCTATGGGAGGTGCGCGACTACACAGTGATATAGGGGACGTTATGAGATGTGCATAAAAACACAGTAATATAGGGGAAGTTATGAGAGTTGCGCAAAAATGCAGCAATATAGGAGAAGTTGTGAGAGGTGCGTGAAAACACAGCGATATAGGGGAAGGTATGAGAGGTGTGCGAAAACAGGGCGATATAGGGGAAAGTATGAGAGGTGTGCGAGAACACAGCAATATAGGGGAAATTCTAAGAGTGCGCGAAAACATGGCAATACAGGAGAATGCATCAGAGGTGCGAGAAAACACAGCGATATAGGGGAAGTAATGATAGGAGCAAAAACATAGCGATATAGGTGCTGACATGCGAGGTGCGCAAAAACACGGCGATATAGGTGAGGCTATGAGAACTGAGCAATAACACAGCGATCAAGGTGAAGCTATGGGTTGTGCGCGAAAACAGCGATGTAGTCGAAGCTATGGGAGGTGCACGAAAACATAGCGATATCGGGGAAGTTATGGGAGGTGCGCGAAAACAGGGCGATACAGGGGAAGGTATGAGAGGTGCGCGAAGGCACAGTGTTATTGGGGATGCTACGGGAGGTGCGCGAATGCACAGCGATATAGCGGACGTTATGAGATGTGCATGAAAACACGGCAATATATGGGAAGGTATGAGATGTACGCAAAAGTACAGCGATATAGGAGAAGTTATGAGAGGTGCGTGAAAACACAACGATATGGGGAAGGTATGAGAGGTGCACAATAATACAGCGATATATGGGAAGGTATGGGAGGTGCGTGAAAACAGGGCGATATAGGGGACGTTATGAGATGTGCATGAAAACACGGCAATATAGGGGAAGGTATGAGATGTGCGCAAGGCACAGCGATATAGGGGATGCTATGGGAGGTGCGTGAATACACAGCCATATAGGGGACGTTATGAGATGTGCAGGAAGAAGCAGCGTTATTAGGGAAGATATAAGAGGTGCACAAAAACACAGCGATATAGGAGAAGTTATGAGAGGTGCATGAAAACACAGCGATATAGAGGGAGGTATGAGAGGTGCACGAAAACACAGCGAAACAGGGAAAAGTATGGGAGGTGCTCGAAAACAGGACGATATAGGGGATGGTATGAGATTTGTATGAAAACATGGCGATATAGGGGAAGCTATGAGAGGTGCGCGAAAACACAACAATATAGGGGACGGTATGAGAGGTGCGCTAGGTACAGCGATAGAGGGGATGCTATGGGAGGTGCGTGAATACACAGCGATATATGGGACGTTATGAGATGTGCATGAAAACGCAGCGATATTAGGGAAGGTATGAGAGGTTCACAAAAGCAAGGCGACATAGGAGAATGAATGGGAAGTGTGCGAAAACAGGGCGATATAGGTGAAGGTATGAGAAATGCGCGAAGGCACAGCAATATGTAGGAGGCTATGGGAGGTGCGCGACTACACAGTGATATAGGGGGCGTTATGAGATGTGCATAAAAACACAGCGATATAGGGGAAGTTATGAGAGTTGCGCAAACATGCAGCAATACAGGAGAAGTTGTGAGAGGTGCGTGAAAACACAGCGATATAGGGGAAGGTATGAGAGGTGTGCGAAAACAGGGCGATATAGGGGAAAGTATGAGAGGTGTGCGAGAACACAGCAATATAGGGGAAATTCTAAGAGTGCGCGAAAACATGGCAATACAGGAGAATGCATCAGAGGTGCGAGAAAACACAGCGATATAGGGGAAGTAATGATAGGAGCAAAAACATAGCGATATAGGTGCTGACATGCGAGGTGCGCAAAAACACGGCGATATAGGGGAGGCTATGAGAGGTGAGCAATAACACAGCGATCAAGGTGAAGCTATGGGTTGTGCGCGAAAACAGCGATGTAGTCGAAGCTATGGGAGGTGCACGAAAACATAGCGATATCGGGGAAGTTATGGGAGGTGCGCGAAAACAGGGCGATACAGGGGAAGGTATGAGAGGTGCGCGAAGGCACAGTGTTATTGGGGATGCTACGGGAGGTGCGCGAATGCACAGCGATATAGCGGACGTTATGAGATGTGCATGAAAACACGGCAATATATGGGAAGGTATGAGATGTACGCAAAAGTACAGCGATATAGGAGAAGTTATGAGAGGTGCGTGAAAACACAACGATATGGGGAAGGTATGAGAGGTGCACGAAAACGCAGCGATATTAGGGAAGGTATGAGAGGTTCACAAAAGCAAGGCGACATAGGAGAATGAATGGGAAGTGTGCGAAAACAGGGCGATATAGGTGAAGGTATGAGAAATGCGCGAAGGCACAGCAATATGTAGGAGGCTATGGGAGGTGCGCGACTACACAGTGATATAGGGGACGTTATGAGATGTGCATAAAAACACAGTAATATAGGGGAAGTTATGAGAGTTGCGCAAAAATGCAGCAATGTAGGAGAAGTTGTGAGAGGTGCGTGAAAACACAGCGATATAGGGGAAGGTATGAGAGGTGTGCGAAAACAGGGCGATATAGGGGAAAGTATGAGAGGTGTGCGAGAACACAGCAATATAGGGGAAATTCTAAGAGTGCGCGAAAACATGGCAATACAGGAGAATGCATCAGAGGTGCGAGAAAACACAGCGATATAGGGGAAGTAATGATAGGAGCAAAAACATAGCGATATAGGTGCTGACATGCGAGGTGCGCAAAAACACGGCGATATAGGTGAGGCTATGAGAACTGAGCAATAACACAGCGATCAAGGTGAAGCTATGGGTTGTGCGCGAAAACAGCGATGTAGTCGAAGCTGTGGGAGGTGCACGAAAACATAGCGATATCGGGGAAGTTATGGGAGGTGCGCGAAAACAGGGCGATACAGGGGAAGGTATGAGAGGTGCGCGAAGGCACAGTGTTATTGGGGATGCTACGGGAGGCGCGCGAATGCACAGCGATATAGCGGACGTTATGAGATGTGCATGAAAACACGGCAATATATGGGAAGGTATGAGATGTACGCAAAAGTACAGCGATATAGGAGAAGTTATGAGAGGTGCGTGAAAACACAACGATATGGGGAAGGTATGAGAGGTGCACAATAATACAGCGATATATGGGAAGGTATGGGAGGTGCGCGAAAACAGGGCGATATAGGGGACGTTATGAGATGTGCATGAAAACACGGCAATATAGGGGAAGGTATGAGATGTGCGCAAGGCACAGCGATATAGGGGATGCTATGGGAGGTGCGTGAATACACAGCCATATAGGGGACGTTATGAGATGTGCAGGAAGAAGCAGCGATATTAGGGAAGATATAAGAGGTGCACAAAAACACAGCGATATAGGAGAAGTTATGAGAGGTGCGTGAAAACACAGCGATATAGAGGGAGGTATGAGAGGTGCACGAAAACACAGCGAAACCGGGAAAAGTATGGGAGGTGCTCGAAAACAGGACGATATAGGGGATGGTATGAGATTTGTATGAAAACATGGCGATATAGGGGAAGCTATGAGAGGTGCGCGAAAACACAACAATATAGGGGACGGTATGAGAGGTGCGCTAGGTACAGCGATATAGGGGATGCTATGGGAGGTGCGTGAATACACAGCGATATATGGGACGTTATGAGATGTGCATGAAAACGCAGCGATATTAGGGAAGGTATGAGAGGTTCACAAAAGCAAGGCGACATAGGAGAATGAATGGGAAGTGTGCGAAAACAGGGCGATATAGGTGAAGGTATGAGAAATGCGCGAAGGCACAGCAATATGTAGGAGGCTATGGGAGGTGCGCGACTACACAGTGATATAGGGGACGTTATGAGATGTGCATAAAAACACAGCGATATAGGGGAAGTTATGAGAGTTGCGCAAAAATGCAGCAATATAGGAGAAGTTATGAGAGTTGCGTGAAAACATAGCGATATAGGGGAAGGTATGAGAGGTGTGCGAAAACAGGGCGATATAGGGGAAGGTATGAGAAGTGCACAATAATACAGCGATATAGGGGAAGGTATGGGAGGTGCGCGAAAGCAGGGCGAATAGGGGACGTTATGAGATGTGCATAAAAACACAGCGATATAGGGGAAGTTATGAGAGTTGCACAAAAATGCAGCAATATAGGAGAAGTTATGAGAGGTGCGTGAAAACACAACGATATGGGGAAGGTATGAGAGGTGCACGAAAACGCAGCGATATTAGGGAAGGTATGAGAGGTTCACAAAAGCAAGGCGACATAGGAGAATGAATGGGAAGTGTGCGAAAACAGGGCGATATAGGTGAAGGTATGAGAAATGCGTGAAGGCACAGCAATATGTAGGAGGCTATGGGAGGTGCGCGACTACACAGTGATATAGGGGACGTTATGAGATGTGCATAAAAACACAGTAATATAGGGGAAGTTATGAGAGTTGCGCAAAAATGCAGCAATATAGGAGAAGTTGTGAGAGGTGCGTGAAAACACAGCGATATAGGGGAAGATATGAGAGGTGTGCGAAAACAGGGCGATATAGGGGAAAGTATGAGAGGTGTGCGAGAACACAGCAATATAGGGGAAATTCTAAGAGTGCGCGAAAACATGGCAATACAGGAGAATGCATCAGAGGTGCGAGAAAACACAGCGATATAGGGGAAGTAATGATAGGAGCAAAAACATAGCGATATAGGTGCTGACATGCGAGGTGCGCAAAAACACGGCGATATAGGTGAGGCTATGAGAACTGAGCAATAACACAGCGATCAAGGTGAAGCTATGGGTTGTGCGCGAAAACAGCGATGTAGTCGAAGCTATGGGAGGTGCACGAAAACATAGCGATATCGGGGAAGTTATGGGAGGTGCGCGAAAACAGGGCGATACAGGGGAAGGTATGAGAGGTGCGCGAAGGCACAGTGTTATTGGGGATGCTACGGGAGGTGCGCGAATGCACAGCGATATAGCGGACGTTATGAGATGTGCATGAAAACACGGCAATATATGGGAAGGTATGAGATGTACGCAAAAGTACAGCGATATAGGAGAAGTTATGAGAGGTGCGTGAAAACACAACGATATGGGGAAGGTATGAGAGGTGCACGAAAACGCAGTGATATTAGGGAAGGTATGAGAGGTTGACAAAAGCAAGGCGACATAGGAGAATGAATGGGAAGTGTGCGAAAACAGGGCGATATAGGTGAAGGTATGAGAAATGCGCGAAGGCACAGCAATATGTAGGAGGCTATGGGAGGTGCGCGACTACACAGTGATATAGGGGACGTTATGAGATGTGCATAAAAACACAGTAATATAGGGGAAGTTATGAGAGTTGCGCAAAAATGCAGCAATATAGGAGAAGTTGTGAGAGGTGCGTGAAAACACAGCGATATAGGGGAAGGTATGAGAGGTGTGCGAAAACGGCGATATAGGGGAAAGTATGAGAGGTGTGCGAGAACACAGCAATATAGGGGAAATTCTAAGAGTGCGTGAAAACATGGCAATACAGGAGAATGCATCAGAGGTGCGAGAAAACACAGCGATATAGGGGAAGTAATGATAGGAGCAAAAACATAGCGATATAGGTGCTGACATGCGAGGTGCGCAAAAACACGGCGATATAGGTGAGGCTATGAGAACTGAGCAATAACACAGCGATCAAGGTGAAGCTATGGGTTGTGCGCGAAAACAGCGATGTAGTCGAAGCTATGGGAGGTGCACGAAAACATAGCGATATCGGGGAAGTTATGGGAGGTGCGCGAAAACAGGGCGATACAGGGGAAGGTATGAGAGGTGCGCGAAGGCACAGTGTTATTGGGGATGCTACGGGAGGTGCGCGAATGCACAGCGATATAGCGGACGTTATGAGATGTGCATGAAAACACGGCAATATATGGGAAGGTATGAGATGTACGCAAAAGTACAGCGATATAGGAGAAGTTATGAGAGGTGCGTGAAAACACAACGATATGGGGAAGGTATGAGAGGTGCACGAAAACGCAGCGATATTAGGGAAGGTATGAGAGGTTCACAAAAGCAAGGCGACATAGGAGAATGAATGGGAAGTGTGCGAAAACAGGGCGATATAGGTGAAGGTATGAGAAATGCGCGAAGGCACAGCAATATGTAGGAGGCTATGGGAGGTGCGCGACTACACAGTGATATAGGGGACGTTATGAGATGTGCATAAAAACACAGTAATATAGGGGAAGTTATGAGAGTTGCGCAAAAATGCAGCAATATAGGAGAAGTTGTGAGAGGTGCGTGAAAACACAGCGATATAGGGGAAGGTATGAGAGGTGTGCGAAAACGGCGATATAGGGGAAAGTATGAGAGGTGTGCGAGAACACATCAATATAGGGGAAATTCTAAGAGTGCGCGAAAACATGGCAATACAGGAGAATGCATCAGAGGTGCGAGAAAACACAGCGATATAGGGGAAGTAATGATAGGAGCAAAAACATAGCGATATAGGTGCTGACATGCGAGGTGCGCAAAAACACGGCGATATAGGTGAGGCTATGAGAACTGAGCAATAACACAGCGATCAAGGTGAAGCTATGGGTTGTGCGCGAAAACAGCGATGTAGTCGAAGCTATGGGAGGTGCACGAAAACATAGCGATATCGGGAAAGTTCTGGGAGGTGCGCGAAAACAGGGCGATACAGGGGAAGGTATGAGAGGTGCGCGAAGGCACAGTGTTATTGGGGATGCTACGGGAGGTGCGCGAATGCACAGCGATATAGCGGACGTTATGAGATGTGCATGAAAACACGGCAATGTATGGGAAGGTATGAGATGTACGCAAAAGTACAGCGATATAGGAGAAGTTATGAGAGGTGCGTGAAAATACAACGATATGGGGAAGGTATGAGAGGTGCACAATAATACAGCGATATATGGGAAGGTATGGGAGGTGCGCGAAAGCAGGGCGAATAGGGGACGTTATGAGATGTGCATGAAAACACGGCAATCTAGGGGAAGGTAAGAGAGGTGCGCGAAAACACAACAATATAGGGGACGGTATGAGAGGTGCGCTAGGCACAGCGATATAGGGGATGCTATGGGAGGTGCGTGAATACACAGCGATATACGGGACGTTATGAGATGTGCATGAAAACGCAGCGATATTAGGGAAGGTATGAGAGGTTCACAAAAGCAAGGCGACATAGGAGAATGAATGGGAAGTGTGCGAAAACAGGGCGATATAGGTGAAGGTATGAGAAATGCGCGAAGGCACAGCAATATGTGGGAGGCTATGGGAGGTGCGCGACTACACAGTGATATAGGGGACGTTATGAGATGTGCATAAAAACACAGTGATATAGGGGAAGTTATGAGAGTTGCGCAAAAATGCATCAATACTGGAGAAGTTATGAGAGGTGCGTGAAAACATAGCGATATAGGGGAAGGTATGAGAGGTGTGCGAAAACGGCAATATAGGGGAAGGTATGAGAGGTGTGCGAGAACACAGCAATATAGGGGAAATTCTAAGAGTGCGTGAAAACATGGCAATACAGGAGAATGCATCAGAGGTGCGAGAAAACACAGCGATATAGGAAAGTAATGATAGGAGCAAAAACATAGCTATATAGGTGAAGACATGCGAGGTGCGCAAAAACACGGCGATATAGGGGAAGCTATGAGAGGTGAGCAATAACACAGCGATCAAGGTGAAGCTATGGGTTGTGCGCGAAAACAGCGATGTAGTCGAAGCTATGGGAGGTGCACGAAAACATAGCGATATCGGGGAAGGTATGGGAGGTGCGCGAAAACAGGGCGATATAGGGGAATGTATGAGAGGTGCGCGAAGGCACAGTGATATAGGGGATGCTACGGGAGGTGCGCGAATGCACAGCGATATAGCGGACGTTATGAGATGTGCATGAAAACACAACGATATGGGGAAGGTATGAGAGGTGCACAATAATACAGCGATATAGGGGAAGGTATGAGATGTACGCAAAAGTACAGCGATATAGGAGAAGTTATGAGAGGTGCGTGAAAACACAACGATATGGGGAAGGTATGAGAGGTGCACAATAATACAGCGATATAGGGGAAGGTATGGGAGGTGCGCGAAAACAGGGCGAGATAGGGGACGTTATGAGATGTGGATGAAAACACGGCAATATAGGGGAAGGTAAGAGAGGTGCGCGAAAACACAACAATATAGGGGACGGTATGAGAGGTGCGCTAGGCACAGCGATATAGGGGATGCTATGGGAGGTGCGTGAATACACAGCGATATACGGGACGTTATGAGATGTGCGTGAAAACGCAGCAATATTAGGGAAGGTAAGAGAGGTTCACAAAAGCAAGGCGACATAGGAGAATGAATGGGAAGTGTGCGAAAACAGGGCGATATAGGTGAAGATATGAGAAATGCGCGAAGGCACAGCAATATGTGTGAGGCTATGGGAGGTGCGCGACTACACAGTGATGTAGGGGACGTTATGAGATGTGCATTAAAACACAGCGATATAGGGGAAGTTATGAGAGTTGCGCAAAAATGCAGCAATATAGGAGAAGTTATGAGAGGTGCGTGAAAACACAGCGATATAGGGGAAGGTATGAGAGGTGTGCGAAAACAGGGCGATATAGGGGAAGGTGTGAGAGGTGTGCGAGAACACAGCAATATAGGGGAAATTCTAAGAGTGCGCGAAAACATGGCAATACAGGAGAATGCATCAGAGATGCGAGAAAACACAGCAATATAGGGGAAGTAATGATAGGAGCAAAAACATAGCGATATAGTTGAAGACATGCGAGGTGCGCAAAAACACGGCGATATAGGGGAAGCTATGAGATGTGAGCAATAACACAGCGATCAAGGTGAAGCTATGGGTTGTGCGCGAAAACAGCGATGTAGTCGAAGCTATGGGAGGTGCACGAAAACATAGCGATATCGGGGAAGGTATGGGAGGTGCGCGAAAACAGGGCGATATAGGGGAAGGTATGAGAGGTGCGCGAAGGCACAGTGATATAGGGGATGCTACGGGAGGTGCGCGAATGCACAGCGATATAGCGGACGTTATGAGATGTGCATGAAAACACGGCAATATATGGGAAGGTATGAGATGTACGCAAAAGTACAGCGATATAGGAGAAGTTATGAGAGGTGCGTGAAAACACAACGATATGGGGAAGGTATGAGAGGTGCACAATAATACAGCGATATAGGGGAAGGTATGGGAGGTGCGCGAAAACAGGGCGATATAGGGGAAGTTATGAGATGTGCATGAAAACACGGCAATATAGGGGAAGGTAAGAGAGGTGCCCGAAAACACAGCGTTATAGGTGACGCTATGGGACGTGCGCGAAAACACGGCGATATAGGGAAAATTATGAGAGGTGCGCGAAAACACGGCGATACAGGGGAATGTATCAGAGGTGCGAGAAAACACAGCGATATAGGGGAAGTAATGAGAGGAGCGAAAACATAGCGATCTAGGTGAAGACATGAGAGGTGCGCGAAAACACGGCGATATAGGGGAAGCTATGAAAGGTGAGCAAAAACACGGCGATATAGGGGAAGCTCTGCGAGGTGTGCAATAACACAGTGATAAAGTTGAATCTATGGGATGTGTGCGAAAAGACACCGATATAGGGGAAGGTATGGGAGGTGCGCAAGGCACAGCGATATAGGGATGCTATGGGAGGTGCGTGAATATACAACGATATAGGGGACGTTATGAGATGTGCAGGAAGAAGCAGCGATATTAGGGAAGATATAAGAGGTGCTCAAAAACACAGCGATATAGGAGAAGTTATGAGAGGTGCGTGAAAACACAGCGATATAGAGGGAGGTATGAGAGGTGCACGAAAACACAGCGATACAGGGGAAGGTATGGGAGGTGCTCGAAAACAGGGCGATATAGGGGACTGTATGAGATTTGTATGAAAACATGGCGATATTGGGGAAGCTATGAGAGGTGCGCGAAAACACGACAATATAGGGGACGGTATGAGAGGTGCGCAAGGCACAGCAATATAGGGGATGCTATGGGAGGTGCGTGAATACACAGCGATATACGGGACGTTATGAGATGTGCATGAAAACGCAGCGATATTAGGGAAGGTATGAGAGGTGCACAGAAACACAGCAACAGAGGAGAATGAATGGGAAGTGTGCGAAAACAGGGCGATATAGGCGAAGGTATGAGAAATGCGCGAAGGCACAGCAATATGTGGGAGGCTATGGGAGGTGCGCGACTACACAGTGATATAGGGGACGTTATGAGATGTGCATAAAAACACAGCGATATGGGGGAAGTTATGAGAGGTGCGCAAAAATGCAGCAATATTGGAGAAGTTATGAGAGGTGCGTGAAAACACAGCGATATAGGGGAAGGTATGAGAGGTGTGTGAAAACAGGGCGATATAGGGGAAGGTATGAGAGGTGCGCGAAGGCACAGTGATATAGGGGAAGCTACGGGAGGTGCGCGAATGCACAGCGATATAGGGGACGTTATGAGATGTGCATGAAAACACTGCAATATAGGGGAAGGTATGAGATGTACGCAAAAGTACAGCGATTTTGGAGAAGTTGTGAGAGGTGCGTGAAAACACAGTGATATAGGGGAAGGTATGGGAGGTGCGCGAAAACAGGGCGATATAGGGGACGTTATGAGATTTGCATGAAAACACATCAATATTGGGGAAGGTATGAGATGTGCACAAAATACAGCGATATAGCAGAAGTTATGAGAGGTGCGTGAAAACACAGCGATAAAGGGGACAGTACGAGATGTGCATGAATACACGGCGATATTGGGGAAGACATGAGAGGTGCACGAAAACACAGCGATACAGGGGAAGGTATGGGAGGTGCTCGAAAACAGGGCGATATAGGGGACGGTATGAGATTTGTATGAAAACATGGCCATATAGGGGAAGCTATGAGAGGTGCGCGAAAACATGACAATATAGGGGACGGTATGAGACGTGCGCAAGGCACAGCGATATAGGGGATGCTATTGGGGGTGCGTGAATACACAGCGATATACGGGACGTTATGAGATGTGCATGAAAACGCAGCGATATTAGGGAAGGTATGAGAGGTTCACAAAAACACAGCGACATAGGAGAATGAATGGGAAGTGTGCGAAAACAGGGCGATATAGGCGAAGGTATGAGAAATGCGCGAAGGCACAGCAATATGTAGGAGGCTATGGGAGGTGCGCGACTACACAGTGATATAGGGGACGTTATGAGATGTGCATAGAAACACAGCGATATGGGGAAGTTATGAGAGGTGCACAAAAATGCAGCAATATTGGAGAAGTTATGAGAGGTGCGTGAAAACACAGCGATATAGGGGAAGGTATGAGAGGTGTGCGAAAACAGGGCGATATAGAGGAAGGTATGAGAGGTGTGCGAGAACACAGCAATATAGAGGAAATTCTAAGAGTGCGCGAAAACATGGCAATACAGGAGAATGTATCAGAGGTGCAAGAAAACACAGCGATATAGGGGAAGTAATGATAGGAGCAAAAACATAGCGATATTGGTGAAGACATGCGAGGTGCGCAAAAACACGGCGATATAGGGGAAGCTATGAGAGGTGAGCAATAACACAGCGATCAAGGTGAAGCTATGGGTTGCGCGCGAAAACAGCGATGTAGTCGAAGCTATGGGAGGTGCACGAAAACATAGCGATATCGGGGAAGGTATGTGAGGTGCGCGAAAACAGGGCGATATAGGGGAAGGTATGAGAGGTGCGCGAAGGCACAGCGATATAGGTGATGCTACGGGAGGTGTGCGAATGCACAGCGATAAAGGGACGGTACGAGATGTGCATGAATACACGGCGATATTGGGGAAGCCATGAGAGGTGCTTGAAAACACAGCGACATAGGGGAAGGTATGAGAGGTGTGCAAAAACACAGCGATATCGGGGAAGTTATGGGAAGTGAGCAAAAACAGGGCGATATAGGGGAAGGTATGAGAGCTGCGTGAAAACACAGTGATATAGGGGAAGGTATGAGAGGAGTGCAAAAACAGGGCGATATAGGGGGAGTTATGAGAGGTGCGTGAAAACCCAGTGACATTGCGGACATTATGAGATGTGCATGAAAACACGGTGATATTGGGGAAGGTATGAGAGGTGTGCAAAAACTCAGCGATATACGGCAATGCATGAGAGGATTGCGAAAACAGGGCGATCTTGGGGAAGCTATGAGAGGTGAGCAATAACACAGCGATAAAGGGGATATTATCAGATCTGCGCAAAAATACATCGATATGGGGAAGGTATGAGAGGTGCACGAAAACAGTGATGTAGGCGAAGATATGGGAGGTGCGCGAAAACACAGCGATATATGGGAAGCTATGAGATGTGCATGAATACACGGCGATAGTCGGGAAGCCATGAGAGGTGTGCGAAAACACAGCGATATAGGGGAAGATATGAGAGCTGCGTGAAAACACAGTGATATAGGAGAAGGTATGAGAGGAGCGCGAAAATTGAGCGATATAGGGGAAATTATGAGAAGTGCATGAAAACCTAGCGATATAGGGGATGTTATGAGATGTGCATGAAAACACGGCGATATAGGGGAAGGTATGAGAGGTGCGCGAAGGCACAGCGATTTAGGGGAAGGTATGAGAGGTGCACGAAAACAGCGATATAGGTGAAGGAATGGGAGGTGCGCGAAAACAGGGCGATATTTGGGAAGGTATGAGAGGTGCGCGAAGGCAAAGCGATATAAGGGATACTATGGGAGGTGCGCGAATACACAGCGATATAGAGGACGTTATGAGATGTGCATAACAACATGGCGATATAGGGTAAGTAATGAGAGGTGTGCAAAAACACGGCGATATAGGGGAAGCTATGAGAGGTGAGCAATAACACAGCGATAAAGGTGAATCTGTGGGATGTGAACAAAAAAACAGCTATATAGGGGAAGGTATGAGAGGTGCGCAAGGCACAGCGATATAGGGGGAGGTACGAGAGGTGCACGAAAACACAGCAATATAGGAGAAGGTATGGAAGGTACTCGAAATCAGGGCGATATAGGGGAAGATATGAGAGGTATGCGAAGGCACAGCAATATAGGGGATGCTATGGGAGCTGCGAGAAAACACAGTGATATAGGGGAAGACATGAGAGGTGCGTGAATACAGGGCAATATAGTGGAAGCTATGAGAGGTGAGCAAAAACCCGGCGATTTAGGGGAGACTATTAGAGGTGAGGAATAACAAAGCGATAAAGGTGAATCTATGGGATGTGCGCGAAAAGACAGCGATATAGGGGATGGTATGAGAGGTGCGCAAGGCACAGCCATATAGGGGATGCTATGGGAGGTGCATGAATACACAGCGATATAGGGGACGTTATGAGATGTGCATAAAAACACAGCGATATGGGGGAAGTTATGAGAGGTGCGCAAAATGCAGCAATATTGGAGAAGTTATGAGAGGTGCGTGAAAACACAGCGATATAGGGGAGGGTATGAGAGGTGTGTGAAAACAGGGCGATATAGGGGAAGGTATGAGAGGTGCGCGAATGCACAGCGATATAGGGGATGTTATGAGATGTGCATGAAAACACTGCAATATAGGGGAAGGTATGAGATGTACGCAAAAGTACAGCGATTTTGGAGAAGTTGTGAGAGGTGCGTGAAAACACAGCGATATAGGGGAAGGTATGAGAGGTGCACAATAATACAGCGATATGGGGAAGGTATGGGAGGTGCGCGAAAACAGGGCGATATAGGGGACGTTATGAGATTTGCATGAAAACACATCAATATAGGGGAAGTTATGAGATGTGCACAAAAATACAGCGATATAGCAGAAGTTATGAGAGGTGCGTGAAAACACAGCGATAAAGGGGACAGTACGAGATGTGCATGAATACACGGCGATATTGGGGAAGCCATGAGAGGTGCATGAAAACACAGCGATATAGGGGAAGGTATGAGAGGTGTGCAAAAACACAGCGATATCGGGGAAGTTATGGGAAGTGAGCGAAAACAGGGCGATATAGGGGAAGGTATGAGGGGTGCGCGAAGGCACAGTGATATAGGGGGCTATGGGAGGTGCACGAATACACAGCTATATAGGGGACGTTATGAGATGTGCATGAAAACACGGCAATATGGCGGAAGGTATGAGAGGTGCGCAAAAATACAGCTTTATAGCAGAATTTATGAGAGGTGCGTGAAAAAACAGTAATATAGGGCAAGGTATGAGAGGTGCGCGAAGGCACAGTGATATAGGGGAAGCTACGGGAGGTGCGCGAATGCACAGCGATATAGGGGACATTATGAGATGTGCATGAAAACACAGCGATACAGGGGAAGATATGAGAGGTACACGAAAACACGGCGATATGGGAGAATGTATCAGAGGTGTGAGAAAACATAGCGATATAGGTGAAGTCATGCGAGGTGCGCAAAAACACGGCGATATAGGG
>NW_027275487.1:0-57676 GCF_030028105.1 Mobula birostris | reverse complement strand
TGCACTTTCGTGGAAAATTGACATATATACTACCTTAATGTCAGAACATAGTATGCACTGAGAAAGTAACTTTTTTGTCTTGATGAACAGAGGCATGAAACAACTTTCAAACTACTCATACTCATGTGGAAAGTTAACCAAAGGTGTTTCCATTAGGTTTGCAGTAAGTACTTTGTTGTAAAATTGAAATGTATACTATTTGTATTATCTAAGCATTGTATGCACTGAGATAACAACTTTTTTGTGTTGATGTGTGGAGCCATGAAAAAACTTTCAAACTACTCATGATCATGTGGGAAGTTGACCTAAGGTGTTTGCATGAGGTTTGCAGTAAGTACTTTGGTGTAAAATTGAAATGTATGCTATTTGCACTGTAAAAGCATTGTATGCACTGAGAAAACAACTTTTTTCTCTTGATGTGCGGAGCCATAATACAATTTTCAAACTATTCATAATCATGTGGGAAGTTAATTTAAAATGTTTCCCAATGGTTTGCACTCTACACTTTGGTGGAAAATTGAGATGTATACTACCTTAATGTCAGAACATAGTATGCACTGAGAAAGTAACTTTTTTGTCTTGATGAACAGAGGCATGAAACAACTTTCAAACTACTCATACTCATGTGGGAAGTTAACCAAACGTGTTTCCATTTGGTTTGCAGTAAGTACTTTGGAGTAAAATTGAAATGTATAGTATTTGTATTGTCTTCGTATAGCATGCACTGAGATAACAACTTTTTTGTTATCATGTGTAGAGCCATAATACAACTTTCAAGCAACTCAGAAACATGTGGGAAGTTAACCAAAGGTGTTTCCATTAGGTTTGCAGTAAGTACTTTGGTGGAAAATTGAAATCTATGCTATTTGCATTGTAAAAGCATTGTATGCACTGAGAGATCAACTTTTTTGTCTTTATGTGCACAGGTATGAAACAACTTGCAGACATCTCAGAATCATGTCGGAAGTTAACCTAAGGTGTTTCCATTAGGTTTGCAGTAAGTACTTCGGTGTAAAATTGAAATGTATACTATTTGTATTATCTAAGCATTGTATGCACTGAGATAACAACTTTTTTGTGTTGATGTCTGGAGCCATGAAAAAACTTTCATACTACTCATAATCATTTGGGAAGTTAACCTAAAGTGTTTCCATTAGTTTTGCAGTATGTAGTTTGGTGTAAAATTGAAATGTATACTATTTGTATTGTCTAAGCATTGTATGCACTGAGATAACAACATTTTTGTGTTGATCTGTGGAGCCATGAAAAAACTTTCAAACTACTCATAATCATGTGGGAAGTTAACTTAAAATGTTTCCCAATGGTTCGCGCTCTGCACTTTGGTGGAAAATTGACATATATCCTACCTTAATGTCAGAACATAGTATGCACTGAGAAAGTAACTTTTTTGTCTTGATGAACAGAGGCATGAAACAACTTTCAAACTACTCATACTCATGTGGAAAGTTAACCAAAGGTGTTTCCATTAGGTTTGCAGTAAGTACTTTGTTGTAAAATTGAAATGTATACTATTTGTATTATCTAAGCATTGTATGCACTGAGATAACAACTTTTTTTTGTTGATGTGTGCAGCCATGAAAAAACTTTCAAACTACTCATAATCATGTGGGAAGTTGACCTAAGGTGTTTCCATGAGGTTTGCAGTAAGTACTTTGGTGTAAAATTGAAATGTATGCTATTTGCACTGTAAAAGCATTGTATGCACTGAGAAAACAACTTTTTTCTCTTGATGTGCAGAGCCATAATACAATTTTCAAACTATTCATAATCATGTGGGAAGTTAATTTAAAATGTTTCCCAATGGTTTGCACTCTACACTTTGGTGGAAAATTGAGATGTATACTACCTTAATGTCAGAACATAGTATGCACTGAGAAAGTAACTTTTTTGTCTTGATGAACAGAGGCATGAAACAACTTTCAACCTACTCATACTCATGTGGGAAGTTAACCAAAAGTGTTTCCATTTTGTTTGCCGTAAGTACTTTGGAGTAAAATTGAAATGTATAGTATTTGTATTGTCTTCGTATAGTATGCACTGAGATAACAACTTTTTTGTTATCATCTGTAGAGCCATAATACAACTTTCAAACAACTCAGAAACATGTGGGAAGTTAACCAAAGGTATTTCCATTAGGTTTGCAGTAAGTACTTTGGTGTAAAATTGAAATGAATGCTATTTGTATTGTAAAAGCATTGCATGCACTGAGAGATCAACTTTTTTGTCTTTATGTGCACAGGTATGAAACAACTTGCAGACATCTCAGAATCATATGGGAAGTTAACCTAAGGTGTTTCCATTAGGTTTGCAGTAAGTAGTTTGGTTTAAAATTGAAATGTATTCTATTTGTATTGTCTAAGCATTGTATGCACTGAGATAACAACATTTTTGTGTTGATGTGTAGAGCCATGAAACAACGTTCAAACTATTCATAATCATGTGGGAAGTTAACTTAAAATGTTTCCCAATGGTTCACGCTCTGCACTTTGGTGGAAAATTGACATATATACTACCTTAATGTCAGAACATAGTATGCACTGACAAAGTAACTTTTTTGTCTTGATGAACAGAGGCATGAAACAACTTTCAAACTACTCATACTCATGTGGAAAGTTAACCAAAGGTGTTTCCATTAGGTTTGCAGTAAGTACTTTGTTGTAAAATTGAAATATATACTATTTGTATTATCTAAGCATTGTATGCACTGAGATAACAACTTTTTTTTGTTGATGTGTGGAGCCATGAAAAAACTTTCAAACTACTCATAATCATGTGGGACGTTGACCTAAGGTGTTTCCATGAGGTTTGCAGTAAGTACTTTGGTGTAAAATTGAAATGTATACTATTTGTATTGTCTAAGCATAGTATGCACTGAGAAAGTAACTTTTTTGTCTTGATGAAGAGAGGCATGAAACAACTTTCAACCTACTCATACTCATGTGGGAAGTTAACATAAGGTGTTTCCATTAGGTTTGCAGTAAGTAGTTTTGTGTAAAATTGAAATGTATACTATTTGTATTAATTTACCATTGTATGCCCTGAGTTAACAACATTTTTGTGTTGATGTGTAGAGCCATGAAACAACTTTCAAACTATTCAAAATCATGTGGGAAGTTAACTTAAAATGTTTCCCAATGGTTCGCGCTCTGCCCTTTGGTGGAAAATTGACATATATACTACCTTAATGTCAGAACATAGTATGCACTGAGAAAGTAACTTTTTTGTCTTGATGAACAGAGGCATGAAACAACTTTCAAACTACTCATACTCATGTGGAAAGTTAACCAAAGGTGTTTCCATTAGGTTTGCAGTAAGTACTTTGGTGTAAAATTGAAATGCATACTATTTGTATTATCTAAGCATTGTATGCACTGAGAAAACAACTTTTTTCTCTTGATGTGTGGAGCCATGAAAAAACTTTCAAACTATTCATAATCATGTGGGAAGTTAATTTAAAATGTTTCCCAATGGTTTGCAGTCAACACTTTGGTGGAAAATTGAGATGTATACTACCTTAATGTCAGCACATAGTATGCACTGAGAAAGTAACTTTTTTGTCTTGATGAACAGAGGCATCAAACAACATTCGACCTACTCATACTCATGTGGGAAGTTAACCAAAAGTGTTTCCATTTGGTTTGCAGTAAGTACTTTGGAGTAAAATTGAAATGTATACTATTTGTATTGTCTTAGTATAGTATGCACTGAGATAACAACTTTTTTGTTTTCATGTGTAGAGCCACAATACAACTTTCAAACATCTCAGAAACATGTGGGAAGTTAACCAAAGCTGTTTCCATTAGGTTTGCAGTAAGTACTTTGGTGTAAAATTGAAATGTATGCTATTTGTGTTGTAAAAGTATTGTATGCACTGAGAGATCAACGTTTTTGTCTTTATGTGCTCAGGTATGAAACAACTTTCAGACCTCTCAGAATCATGTGGGAAGTTAACCTAAGGTGTTTCCATTAGGTTTGCAGTAAGTACTTTAGTGTAAAATTGAAATGTATACTATTTGTATTATCTAAGCATTGTATGCACTGAGATAACAACGTTTTTGTGTTGATGTATGGAGCCATGAAAAAACGTTCAAACTACTCATAATCATTTGGGAAGTTAACCTAAAGTGTTTCCATTAGTTTTGCAGTATGTAGTTTGGTGTAAAATTGAAATGTATACTATTTGTATTATCTAACCATTGTATGCCCTGAGTTAACAACATTTTTGTGTTGATGTGTGGAGCCATGAAAAAACTTTCAAACTACTCATAATCATGTGGGAAGTTAACTTAAAATGTTTTCCAATGGTTTGCACTCTGCACTTTGGTGGAAAATTGAGATGTATACTACATTAATGTCAGAACCTAGTATGAACTGAGAAAGTAACTTTTTTGTCTTGATGAACAGAGGCATGAAACAACTTTCAACCTACTCATACTCATGTGGGAAGTTAACCAAAAGTGTTTCCATTTGGTTTGCAGTAAGTACTTTGGAGTAAAATTGAAATGTATAGTATTTGTATTGTCTTCGTATAGTATGCACTGAGATAACAACTTTTTTGTTATCATCTGTAGAGCCATAATACAACTTTCAAACAACTCAGAAACATGTGGGAAGTTAACCAAAGGTGTTTCCATTAGGTTTGCAGTAAGTACTTTGGTGTAATATTGAAATATATACTATTTGTATTATCTAAGCATTGTTTGCACTGAGATAACAACTTTTTTCTGTTGATGTGTGGAGCCATGAAAAAACTTTCAAACTACTCAGAATAATTTGGGAAGTTAACCTAAGGTGTTTCCATTAGGTTTGCAGTAAGTACTTTGGTGTAAAATTGAAATGTATACGATTTGCATTATCTAAGTATTGTATGCACTGAGATAACAACTTTTTTGTGTTGATGTGTGGAGCCATGAAAAAACTTTCAAACTACTCATAATCATTTGGGAAGTTAACCTAAGGGCTTTCCATTAGGTTTGTAGCAAATACTTTGGTGCAAAATTGAAATGTATACTATTTGTATTATCTAAGCATTGTATGAACTGAGATAACAACTTTTTTCTGTTGATGTGTGGAGCCATGAAAAAACTTTCAAACTACTCATAATCATTTGGGAAGGTAACCTAAGGTGTTTCCATTAGGTTTGCAGTAAGTACTATGGTGTAAAATTGAAATGCATACTATTTGTATTGTCTAAGCACAGTATGCACTGAGAAAGTAACTTTTTTGTCTTGATGAAGAGAGGCATGAAACAACTTTCAACCTACTCATACTCATGTGGGAAGTTAACCTAAGGTGTTTCCATTAGGTTTGCAGTAAGTACTTTGGTGAAAAAATTGAAATGTATACTATTTGTATTGTCTAAGCATAGTCTGCACTGAGAAAGCAATTTTTTTGTCTTGATGAACAGAGGCATGAAACAACTTTCAACCTGCTCATACTCATGTGGGAAGTTCACCAAACGTTTTTCCATTAGGTTTGCAGTAAGTACTTTGGTGTAAAATTGAAATGTATGCTATTTGTATTGTAAAAGCATTGTATGCACTGAGAGATCAACTTTTTTGTCTTTATGTGCACAGGTATGAACCAACTTTCAAACTACTCATAATCATTTGGGAAGTTAACCTAAGGTGTTTCCATTAGGTTTGTAGCAAGTACTTTGGTGTAAAATTGAAATGTATACTATTTGTATTATCTAAGGATAGTATGCACTGAGATAACAACTTTTTTGTGTTGATGTGTGGAGCCATGAAAAAACTTTCAAACTACTCATAATCATTTGGGAAGTTAACCTAAGGTGTTTCCATTAGGTTTGCAGTAAGTACTTTGGTGTAAAATTGAAATGCATACTATTTGTATTGCCTAAGCATTAAATGCACTGAGATGACAACTTTTTTGTGTTGATGTGTGGAGCCACGACAAAACTTTCAAACTACTCATAATCATTTGTGAAGTTAACCTAAGGTGTTTCCATTAGGTATGCAGTAAGTACTTTGGTGTAAAATTGAAATGTATACTATTTGTATTATCTAAGCATTGTATGCACTGAGATAACAACATTTTTGTGTTGATGTGTAGAGGCATGAAACAACGTTCAAACTATTCATAATCATGTGGGAAGTTAACTTAAAATGTTTCCAAATGGTTCGCGCTCTGCACTTTGGTGGAAAATTGAGATATATACTACCTTAATGTCAGAACATAGTATGCACTGAGAAAGTAACTTTTTTGTCTTGATGAACAGAGGCATGAAACATCTTTCAACCTACTCATACTCATGTGGAAGGTTAATCAAAGGTGTTTCCATTTGGTTTGCAGAAAGTACTTTGGAGTAAAATTGAAATGTATAGTATTTGTATTGTCTTCGTATAGTATGCACTGAGATAACAACTTTTTTGTTATCATCTGTAGAGCCATAATACAACTTTCAAACAACTCAGAAACATGTGGGAAGTTAACCAAAGCTGTTTCCATTAGGTTTGCAGAAAGTACTTTGGTGTAAAATTGAAATGAATGCTATTTGTATTGTAAAAGCATTGCATGCACTGAGAGATCAACTTTTTTGTCTTTATGTGCACAGGTATGAAACAACTTGCAGACATCTCAGAATCATGTGCGAAGTTAACCTAAGGTGTTTCCATTAGGTTTGCAGTAAGTAGTTTGGTGTAAAATTGAAATGTATTCTATTTGTATTGTCTAAGCATTGTATGCACTGAGATAACAACATTTTTGTGTTGATGTGTAGAGCCATGAAACATCGTTCAAACTATTCATAATCATGTGGGAAGTTAACTTAAAATGTTTCCCAATGGTTCGCGCTCTGCACTTTGGTGGAAAATTGACATATATACTACCTTAATGTCAGAACATAGTATGCACTGAGAAAGTAACTTTTTTGTCTTGATGAACAGAGGCATGAAACAACTTTCAAACTACTCATACTCATGTGGAAAGTTAACCAAAGGTGTTTCCATTAGGTTTGCAGTAAATACTTTGTTGTAAAATTGAAATGTATACTATTTGTATTATCTAAGCATTGTATGCACTGAGATAACAACTTTTTTTTGTTGATGTGTGGAGCAATGAAAAAACTTTCAAACTACTCATAATCATGTGGGAAGTTGACCTAAGGTGTTTCCATGAGGTTTGCAGTAAGTACTTTGGTGTAAAATTGAAATGTATGCTATTTGCACTGTAAAAGCATTGTATGCACTGAGAAAACAACTTTTTTCTCTTGATGTGCAGAGCCATAATACAATTTTCAATCTATTCATAATCATGTGGGAAGTTAATTTAAAATGTTTCCCAATGGTTTGCACTCTACACTTTGGTGGAAAATTGAGATGTATACTACCTTAATGTCAGAACATAGTATGCACTGAGAAAGTAACTTTTTTGTCTTGATGAACAGAGGCATGAAACAACTTTCAAACTACTCATACTCATGTGGGAAGTTAACCAAACGTGTTTCCATTTGGTTTGCAGTAAGTACTTTGGAGTAAAATTGAAATGTATAGTATTTGTATTGTCTTCGTATAGCATGCACTGAGATAACAACTTTTTTGTTATCATGTGTAGAGCCATAATACAACTTTCAAGCAACTCAGAAACATGTGGGAAGTTAACCAAAGGTGTTTCCATTAGGTTTGCAGTAAGTACTTTGGTGGAAAATTGAAATTTATGCTATTTGCATTGTAAAAGCATTGTATGCACTGAGAGATCAACTTTTTTGTCTTTATGTGCACAGGTATGAAACAACTTGCAGACATCTCAGAATCATGTCGGAAGTTAACCTAAGGTGTTTCCATTAGGTTTGCAGTAAGTACTTTGGTGTAAAATTGAAATGTATACGATTTGCATTATCTAAGTATTGTATGCACTGAGATAACAACTTTTTTGTGTTGATGTGTGGAGCCATGAAAAAACTTTCAAACTACTCATAATCATTTGGGAAGTTAACCTAAGGTGTTTCCATTAGGTTTGTAGCAAGTACTTTGGTATAAAATTGAAATGTATACTATTTGTATTATCTAAGGATAGTATGCACTGAGATAACAACTTTTTTGTGTTGATGTGTGGAGCCATGAAAAAACTTTCAAACTACTCATAATCATTTGGGAAGTTAACCTAAGGTGTTTCCATTAGGTTTGCAGTAAGTACTTTGTTGTAAAATTGAAATGCATACTATTTGTATTGTCTAAGCATTAAATGCACTGAGATGACAACTTTTTTGTGTTGATGTGTGGAGCCCCGACAAAACTTTCAAACTACTCATAATCATTTGGGAAGTTAACCTAAGGTGTTTCCATTAGCTTTGCAGTAAGTACTTTGGTGTAAAATTGAAATGTATACTATTTGTATTATCTAAGCATTGTATGCACTGAGATAACAACGTTTTTGTGTTGATGTATGGAGCCATGAAAAAACGTTCAAACTACTCATAATCATTTGGGAAGTTAACCTAAAGTGTTTCCATTAGTTTTGCAGTATGTAGTTTGGTGTAAAATTGAAATGTATACTATTTGTATTATCTAACCATTGTATGCCCTGAGTTAACAACATTTTTGTGTTGATGTGTGGAGCCATGAAAAAACTTTCAAACTACTCATAATCATGTGGGAAGTTAACTTAAAATGTTTTCCAATGGTTTGCACTCTGCACTTTGGTGGAAAATTGAGATGTATACTACATTAATGTCAGAACCTAGTATAAACTGAGAAAGTAACTTTTTTGTCTTGATGAACAGAGGCATGAAACAACTTTCAACCTACTCATACTCATGTGGGAAGTTAACCAAAAGTGTTTCCATTTGGTTTGCAGTAAGTACTTTGGAGTAAAATTGAAATGTATAGTATTTGTATTGTCTTCGTGTAGTATGCACTGAGATAACAACTTTTTTGTTATCATCTGTAGAGCCATAATACAACTTTCAAACAACTCAGAAACATGTGGGAAGTTAACCAAAGGTGTTTCCATTAGGTTTGCAGTAAGTACTTTGGTGTAATATTGAAAGAGATACTATTTGTATTATCTAAGCATTGTTTGCACTGAGATAACAACTTTTTTCTGTTGATGTGTGGAGCCATGAAAAAACTTTCAAACTACTCAGAATAATTTGGGAAGTTAACCTAAGGTGTTTCCATTAGGTTTGCAGTAAGTACTTTGGTGTAAAATTGAAATGTATACGATTTGCATTATCTAAGTATTGTATGCACTGAGATAACAACTTTTTTGTGTTGATGTGTGGAGCCATGAAAAAACTTTCAAACTACTCATAATCATTTGGGAAGTTAACCTAAGGGCTTTCCATTAGGTTTGTAGCAAATACTTTGGTGCAAAATTGAAATGTATACTATTTGTATTATCTAAGCATTGTATGAACTGAGATAACAACTTTTTTCTGTTGATGTGTGGAGCCATGAAAAAACTTTCAAACTACTCATAATCATTTGGGAAGGTAACCTAAGGTGTTTCCATTAGGTTTGCAGTAAGTACTATGGTGTAAAATTGAAATGCATACTATTTGTATTGTCTAAGCACAGTATGCACTGAGAAAGTAACTTTTTTGTCTTGATGAAGAGAGGCATGAAACAACTTTCAACCTACTCATACTCATGTGGGAAGTTAACCTAAGGTGTTTCCATTAGGTTTGCAGTAAGTACTTTGGTGTAAAATTGAAATGTATACTATTTGTATTGTCTAAGCATAGTCTGCACTGAGAAAGCAATTTTTTTGTCTTGATGAACAGAGGCATGAAACAACTTTCAACCTGCTCATACTCATGTGGGAAGTTCACCAAACGTTTTTCCATTAGGTTTGCAGTAAGTACTTTGGTGTAAAATTGAAATGTATGCTATTTGTATTGTAAAAGCATTGTATGCACTGAGAGATCAACTTTTTTGTCTTTATGTGCACAGGTATGAACCAACTTTCAAACTACTCATAATCATTTGGGAAGTTAACCTAAGGTGTTTCCATTAGGTTTGTAGCAAGTACTTTGGTGTAAAATTGAAATGTATACTATTTGTATTATCTAAGGATAGTATGCACTGAGATAACAACTTTTTTGTGTTGATGTGTGGAGCCATGAAAAAACTTTCAAACTACTCATAATCATTTGGGAAGTTAACCTAAGGTGTTTCCATTAGGTTTGCAGTAAGTACTTTGGTGTAAAATTGAAATGCATACTATTTGTATTGCCTAAGCATTAAATGCACTGAGATGACAACTTTTTTGTGTTGATGTGTGGAGCCACGACAAAACTTTCAAACTACTCATAATCATTTGTGAAGTTAACCTAAGGTGTTTCCATTAGGTTTGCAGTAAGTACTTTGGTGTAAAATTGAAATGTATACTATTTGTATTATCTAAGCATTGTATGCACTGAGATAACAACATTTTTGTGTTGATGTGTAGAGGCATGAAACAACGTTCAAACTATTCATAATCATGTGGGAAGTTAACTTAAAATGTTTCCAAATGGTTCGCGCTCTGCACTTTGGTGGAAAATTGAGATATATACTACCTTAATGTCAGAACATAGTATGCACTGAGAAAGTAACTTTTTTGTCTTGATGAACAGAGGCATGAAACATCTTTCAACCTACTCATACTCATGTGGAAGGTTAATCAAAGGTGTTTCCATTTGGTTTGCAGAAAGTACTTTGGAGTAAAATTGAAATGTATAGTATTTGTATTGTCTTCGTATAGTATGCACTGAGATAACAACTTTTTTGTTATCATCTGTAGAGCCATAATACAACTTTCAAACAACTCAGAAACATGTGGGAAGTTAACCAAAGCTGTTTCCATTAGGTTTGCAGAAAGTACTTTGGTGTAAAATTGAAATGAATGCTATTTGTATTGTAAAAGCATTGCATGCACTGAGAGATCAACTTTTTTGTCTTTATGTGCACAGGTATGAAACAACTTGCAGACATCTCAGAATCATGTGCGAAGTTAACCTAAGGTGTTTCCATTAGGTTTGCAGTAAGTAGTTTGGTGTAAAATTGAAATGTATTCTATTTGTATTGTCTAAGCATTGTATGCACTGAGATAACAACATTTTTGTGTTGATGTGTAGAGCCATGAAACATCGTTCAAACTATTCATAATCATGTGGGAAGTTAACTTAAAATGTTTCCCAATGGTTCGCGCTCTGCACTTTGGTGGAAAATTGACATATATACTACCTTAATGTCAGAACATAGTATGCACTGAGAAAGTAACTTTTTTGTCTTGATGAACAGAGGCATGAAACAACTTTCAAACTACTCATACTCATGTGGAAAGTTAACCAAAGGTGTTTCCATTAGGTTTGCAGTAAATACTTTGTTGTAAAATTGAAATGTATACTATTTGTATTATCTAAGCATTGTATGCACTGAGATAACAACTTTTTTTTGTTGATGTGTGGAGCAATGAAAAAACTTTCAAACTACTCATAATCATGTGGGAAGTTGACCTAAGGTGTTTCCATGAGGTTTGCAGTAAGTACTTTGGTGTAAAATTGAAATGTATGCTATTTGCACTGTAAAAGCATTGTATGCACTGAGAAAACAACTTTTTTCTCTTGATGTGCAGAGCCATAATACAATTTTCAATCTATTCATAATCATGTGGGAAGTTAATTTAAAATGTTTCCCAATGGTTTGCACTCTACACTTTGGTGGAAAATTGAGATGTATACTACCTTAATGTCAGAACATAGTATGCACTGAGAAAGTAACTTTTTTGTCTTGATGAACAGAGGCATGAAACAACTTTCAAACTACTCATACTCATGTGGGAAGTTAACCAAACGTGTTTCCATTTGGTTTGCAGTAAGTACTTTGGAGTAAAATTGAAATGTATAGTATTTGTATTGTCTTCGTATAGCATGCACTGAGATAACAACTTTTTTGTTATCATGTGTAGAGCCATAATACAACTTTCAAGCAACTCAGAAACATGTGGGAAGTTAACCAAAGGTGTTTCCATTAGGTTTGCAGTAAGTACTTTGGTGGAAAATTGAAATTTATGCTATTTGCATTGTAAAAGCATTGTATGCACTGAGAGATCAACTTTTTTGTCTTTATGTGCACAGGTATGAAACAACTTGCAGACATCTCAGAATCATGTCGGAAGTTAACCTAAGGTGTTTCCATTAGGTTTGCAGTAAGTACTTTGGTGTAAAATTGAAATGTATACGATTTGCATTATCTAAGTATTGTATGCACTGAGATAACAACTTTTTTGTGTTGATGTGTGGAGCCATGAAAAAACTTTCAAACTACTCATAATCATTTGGGAAGTTAACCTAAGGTGTTTCCATTAGGTTTGTAGCAAGTACTTTGGTATAAAATTGAAATGTATACTATTTGTATTATCTAAGGATAGTATGCACTGAGATAACAACTTTTTTGTGTTGATGTGTGGAGCCATGAAAAAACTTTCAAACTACTCATAATCATTTGGGAAGTTAACCTAAGGTGTTTCCATTAGGTTTGCAGTAAGTACTTTGTTGTAAAATTGAAATGCATACTATTTGTATTGTCTAAGCATTAAATGCACTGAGATGACAACTTTTTTGTGTTGATGTGTGGAGCCACGACAAAACTTTCAAACTACTCATAATCATTTGGGAAGTTAACCTAAGGTGTTTCCATTAGCTTTGCAGTAAGTACTTTGGTGTAAAATTGAAATGTATACTATTTGTATTATCTAAGCATTGTATGCACTGAGATAACAACATTTTTGTGTTGATGTGTAGAGGCATGAGACAACGTTCAAACTATTCATAATCATGTGGGAAGTTAACTTAAAATGTTTCCAAATGGTTCGCGCTCTGCACTTTGGTGGAAAATTGAGATATATACTACCTTAATGTCAGAACATAGTATGCACTGAGAAAGTAACTTTTTTGTCTTGATGAACAGAGGCATGAAACAACTTTCAACCTACTCATACTGATGTGGAAAGTTAATCAAAGGTGTTTCCATTTGGTTTGCAGTAAGTACTTTGGAGTAAAATTGAAATGTATAGTATTTGTATTGTCTTCGTATAGTATGCACTGAGATAACAACTTTTTTGTTATCATCTGTAGAGCCTTAATACAACTTTCAAACAGCTCAGAAACATGTGGGAAGTTAACCAAAGGTGTTTCCATTAGGTTTGCAGTAAGTACTTTGGTGTAAAATTGAAATGAATGCTATTTGTATTGTAAAAGCATTGCATGCACTGAGAGATCAACTTTTTTGTCTTTATGTGCACAGGTATGAAACAACTTGCAGACATCTCAGAATCATGTGCGAAGTTAACCTAAGGTGTTTCCATTAGGTTTGCAGTAAGTAGTTTGGTGTAAAATTGAAATGTATTCTATTTGTATTGTCTAAGCATTGTATGCACTGAGATAACAACATTTTTGTGTTGATGTGTAGAGCCATGAAACAACGTTCAAACTATTCATAATCATGTGGGAAGTTAACTTAAAATGTTTCCCAATGGTTCGCGCTCTGCCCTTTGGTGGAAAATTGACATATATACTACCTTAATGTCAGAACATAGTATGCACTGAGAAAGTAACTTTTTTGTCTTGATGAACAGAGGCATGAAACAACTTTCAAACTACTCATACTCATGTGGAAAGTTAACCAAAGGTGTTTCCATTAGGTTTGCAGTAAGTACTTTGTTGTAAAATTGAAATGTATACTATTTGTATTATCTAAGCATTGTATGCACTGAGATAACAACTTTTTTTTGTTGATGTGTGGAGCCATGAAAAAACTTTCAAACTACTCATAATCATGTGGGAAGTTGACCTAAGGTGTTTCCATGAGGTTTGCAGTAAGTACTTTGGTGTAAAATTGAAATGTATGCTATTTGCACTGTAAAAGCATTGTATGCACTGAGAAAACAACTTTTTTCTCTTGATGTGCAGAGCCATAATACAATTTTCAAACTATTCATAATCATGTGGGAAGTTAATTTAAAATGTTTCCCAATGGTTTGCACTCTACACTTTGGTGGAAAATTGAGATGTATACTACCTTAATGTCAGAACATAGTATGCACTGAGAAAGTAACTTTTTTGTCTTGATGAACAGAGGCATGAAACAACTTTCAAACTACTCATACTCATGTGGGAAGTTAACCAAACGTGTTTCCATTTGGTTTGCAGTAAGTACTTTGGAGTAGAATTGAAATGTATAGTATTTGTATTGTCTTCGTATAGCATGCACTGAGATAACAACTTTTTTGCTATCATGTGTAGAGCCATAATACAAATTTCAAGCAACTCAGAAACATGTGGGAAGTTAACCAAAGGTGTTTCCATTAGGTTTGCAGTAAGTACTTTGGTGGAAAATTGAAATCTATGCTATTTGCATTGTAAACGCATTGTATGCACTGAGAGATCAACTTTTTTGTCTTTATGTGCACAGGTATGAAACAACTTGCAGACATCTCAGAATCATGTCGGAAGTTAACCTAAGGTGTTTCCATTAGGTTTGCAGTAAGTACTTTGGTGTAAAATTGAAATGTATACGATTTGCATTATCTAAGTATTGTATGCACTGAGATAACAACTTTTTTGTGTTGATGTGTGGAGCCATGAAAAAACTTTCAAACTACTCATAATCATTTGGGAAGTTAACCTAAGGTGTTTCCACTAGGTTTGTAGCAAGTACTTTGGTATAAAATTGAAATGTATACTATTTATATTGTCTAAGCATAGTCTGCACTGAGAAAGTAATTTTTTTGTCTTGATGAACAGGGGCATGAAACAACTTTCAACCTACTCATACTCATGTGGGAAGTTAACCACAGGTTTTTCCATTAGGTTTGCAGTAAGTACTTCGGTGCAAAATTGAAATGTATACTATTTGTATTATCTAAGCATTGTATGCACTGAGATAACAACTTTTTTGTGTTGATGTGTGGAGCCATGAAAAAACTTTCAAACTACTCATAATCATTTGGGAAGTTAACCTAAAGTGTTTCCATTAGTTTTCAAGTATGTAGTTTGGTGTAAAATTGAAATGTATACTATTTGTATTATCTAACCATTGTATGCCCTGAGTTAACAACATTTTTGTGTTGATGTGTGGAGCCATGAAAAAACTTTCAAACTACTCATAATCATGTGGGAAGTTAACTTAAAATGTTTCCCAATGGTTTGCACTCTGCACTTTGGTGGAAAATTGAGATGTATACTACCTTAATGTCAGAACCTAGTATGAACTGAGAAAGTAACTTTTTTGTCTTGATGAACAGAGGCATGAAACAACTTTTAACCTACTCATACTCATGTGGGAAGTTAACCAAAAGTGTTTCCATCTGGTTTGCCGTAAGTACTTTGGAGTAAAATTGAAATGTATAGTATTTGTATTGTCTTCGTATAGTATGCACTGAGATAACAACTTTTTTGTTATCATCTGTAGAGCCATAATACAACTTTCAAACAACTCAGAAACATGTGGGAAGTTAACCAAAGGTATTTCCATTAGGTTTGCAGTAAGTACTTTGGTGTAAAATTGAAATGAATGCTATTTGTATTGTAAAAGCATTGCATGCACTGAGAGATCAACTTTTTTGTCTTTATGTGCACAGGTATGAAACAACTTGCAGACATCTCAGAATCATATGGGAAGTTAACCTAAGGTGTTTCCATTAGGTTTGCAGTAAGTAGTTTGGTTTAAAATTGAAATGTATTCTATTTGTATTGTCTAAGCATTGTATGCACTGAGATAACAACATTTTTGTGTTGATGTGTAGAGCCATGAAACAACGTTCAAACTATTCATAATCATGTGGGAAGTTAACTTAAAATGTTTCCCAATGGTTCACGCTCTGCACTTTGGTGGAAAATTGACATATATACTACCTTAATGTCAGAACATAGTATGCACTGACAAAGTAACTTTTTTGTCTTGATGAACAGAGGCATGAAACAACTTTCAAACTACTCATACTCATGTGGAAAGTTAACCAAAGGTGTTTCCATTAGGTTTGCAGTAAGTACTTTGTTGTAAAATTGAAATATATACTATTTGTATTATCTAAGCATTGTATGCACTGAGATAACAACTTTTTTTTGTTGATGTGTGGAGCCATGAAAAAACTTTCAAACTACTCATAATCATGTGGGACGTTGACCTAAGGTGTTTCCATGAGGTTTGCAGTAAGTACTTTGGTGTAAAATTGAAATGTATACTATTTGTATTGTCTAAGCATAGTATGCACTGAGAAAGTAACTTTTTTGTCTTGATGAAGAGAGGCATGAAACAACTTTCAACCTACTCATACTCATGTGGGAAGTTAACATAAGGTGTTTCCATTAGGTTTGCAGTAAGTAGTTTTGTGTAAAATTGAAATGTATACTATTTGTATTAATTTACCATTGTATGCCCTGAGTTAACAACATTTTTGTGTTGATGTGTAGAGCCATGAAACAACTTTCAAACTATTCAAAATCATGTGGGAAGTTAACTTAAAATGTTTCCCAATGGTTCGCGCTCTGCCCTTTGGTGGAAAATTGACATATATACTACCTTAATGTCAGAACATAGTATGCACTGAGAAAGTAACTTTTTTGTCTTGATGAACAGAGGCATGAAACAACTTTCAAACTACTCATACTCATGTGGAAAGTTAACCAAAGGTGTTTCCATTAGGTTTGCAGTAAGTACTTTGGTGTAAAATTGAAATGCATACTATTTGTATTATCTAAGCATTGTATGCACTGAGAAAACAACTTTTTTCTCTTGATGTGTGGAGCCATGAAAAAACTTTCAAACTATTCATAATCATGTGGGAAGTTAATTTAAAATGTTTCCCAATGGTTTGCAGTCAACACTTTGGTGGAAAATTGAGATGTATACTACCTTAATGTCAGCACATAGTATGCACTGAGAAAGTAACTTTTTTGTCTTGATGAACAGAGGCATCAAACAACATTCGACCTACTCATACTCATGTGGGAAGTTAACCAAAAGTGTTTCCATTTGGTTTGCAGTAAGTACTTTGGAGTAAAATTGAAATGTATACTATTTGTATTGTCTTAGTATAGTATGCACTGAGATAACAACTTTTTTGTTTTCATGTGTAGAGCCACAATACAACTTTCAAACATCTCAGAAACATGTGGGAAGTTAACCAAAGCTGTTTCCATTAGGTTTGCAGTAAGTACTTTGGTGTAAAATTGAAATGTATGCTATTTGTGTTGTAAAAGTATTGTATGCACTGAGAGATCAACGTTTTTGTCTTTATGTGCTCAGGTATGAAACAACTTTCAGACCTCTCAGAATCATGTGGGAAGTTAACCTAAGGTGTTTCCATTAGGTTTGCAGTAAGTACTTTAGTGTAAAATTGAAATGTATACTATTTGTATTATCTAAGCATTGTATGCACTGAGATAACAACGTTTTTGTGTTGATGTATGGAGCCATGAAAAAACGTTCAAACTACTCATAATCATTTGGGAAGTTAACCTAAAGTGTTTCCATTAGTTTTGCAGTATGTAGTTTGGTGTAAAATTGAAATGTATACTATTTGTATTATCTAACCATTGTATGCCCTGAGTTAACAACATTTTTGTGTTGATGTGTGGAGCCATGAAAAAACTTTCAAACTACTCATAATCATGTGGGAAGTTAACTTAAAATGTTTTCCAATGGTTTGCACTCTGCACTTTGGTGGAAAATTGAGATGTATACTACATTAATGTCAGAACCTAGTATGAACTGAGAAAGTAACTTTTTTGTCTTGATGAACAGAGGCATGAAACAACTTTCAACCTACTCATACTCATGTGGGAAGTTAACCAAAAGTGTTTCCATTTGGTTTGCAGTAAGTACTTTGGAGTAAAATTGAAATGTATAGTATTTGTATTGTCTTCGTATAGTATGCACTGAGATAACAACTTTTTTGTTATCATCTGTAGAGCCATAATACAACTTTCAAACAACTCAGAAACATGTGGGAAGTTAACCAAAGGTGTTTCCATTAGGTTTGCAGTAAGTACTTTGGTGTAAAATTGAAATGAATGCTATTTGTATTGTAAAAGCATTGCATGCACTGAGAGATCAACTTTTTTGTCTTTATGTGCACAGGTATGAAACAACTTGCAGACATCTCAGAATCATGTGCGAAGTTAACCTAAGGTGTTTCCATTAGGTTTGCAGTAAGTAGTTTGGTGTAAAATTGAAATGTATTCTATTTGTATTGTCTAAGCATTGTATGCACTGAGATAACAACATTTTTGTGTTGATGTGTAGAGCCATGAAACAACGTTCAAACTATTCATAATCATGTGGGAAGTTAACTTAAAATGTTTCCCAATGGTTCGCGCTCTGCACTTTGGTGGAAAATTGACATATATACTACCTTAATGTCAGAACATAGTATGCACTGAGAAAGTAACTTTTTTGTCTTGATGAACAGAGGCATGAAACAACTTTCAAACTACTCATACTCATGTGGAAAGTTAACCAATGGTGTTTCCATTAGGTTTGCAGTAAGTACTTTGTTGTAAAATTGAAATGTATACTATTTGTATTATCTAAGCATTGTATGCACTGAGATAACAACTTTTTTGTGTTGATCTGTGGAGCCATGAAAAAACTTTCAAACTACTCCTAATCATGTGGGAAGTTGACCTAAGGTGTTTCCATGAGGTTTGCAGTAAGTACTTTGGTGTAAAATTGAAACGTATAGTATTTGTATTGTCTAAGCATAGTATGCACTGAGAAAGTAACTTTTTTGTCTTGATGAAAAGAGGCATGAAACAACTTTCAACCTACTCATACTCATGTGGGAAGTTAACATAAGGTGTTTCCATTAGGTTTGCAGTAAGTAGTTTGGTGTAAAATTGAAATGTATACTATTTGTATTAATTTACCATTGTATGCCCTGAGTTAACCACATTTTTGTTTTGATGTGTAGAGCCATGAAACAACTTTCAAACTATTCATAATCATGTGGGAAGTTAACTTAATATGTTTCCCAATGGTTCGCGCTCTGCACTTTGGTGGAAAATTGACATATATACTACCTTTATGTCAGAACATAGTATGCACTGAGAAATTAACTTTTTTGTCTTGATGAACACAGGCATGAAACAACTTTCAAACTACTCATACTCATGTGGAGAGTTAACCAAAGGTGTTTCCATTAGGTTTGCAGTAAGTACTTTGGTGTAAAATTGAAATGTATACTATTTGTATTATCTAAGCATTGTATGCACTGAGAAAACAACTTTTTTCTCTTGATGTGTGGAGCCATGAAAAAACTTTCAAACTATTCATAATCATGTGGGAAGTTAATTTAAAATGTTTCCCAATGGTTTGCACTCAACACTTTGGTGGAAAATTGAGATGTATACTACCTTAATGTCAGCACATAGTATGCACTGAGAAAGTAACTTTTTTGTCTTGATGAACAGAGGCATCAAACAACATTCGACCTACTCATACTCATGTGGGAAGTTAACCAAAAGTGTTTCCATTTGGTTTGCAGTAAGTACTTTGGAGTAAAATTGAAATGTATACTATTTGTATTGTCTTAGTATAGTATGCACTGAGATAACAACTTTTTTGTTTTCATGTGTAGAGCCACAATACAACTTTCAAACATCTCAGAAACATGTGGGAAGTTAACCAAAGCTGTTTCCATTAGGTTTGCAGTAAGTACTTTGGTGTAAAATTGAAATGTATGCTATTTGTGTTGTAAAAGTATTGTATGCACTGAGAGATCAACGTTTTTGTCTTTATGTGCTCAGGTATGAAACAACTTTCAGACCTCTCAGAATCATGTGGGAAGTTAACCTAAGGTGTTTCCATTAGGTTTGCAGTAAGTACTTTAGTGTAAAATTGAAATGTATACTATTTGTATTATCTAAGCATTGTATGCACTGAGATAACAACGTTTTTGTGTTGATGTATGGAGCCATGAAAAAACGTTCAAACTACTCATAATCATTTGGGAAGTTAACCTAAAGTGTTTCCATTAGTTTTGCAGTATGTAGTTTGGTGTAAAATTGAAATGTATACTATTTGTATTATCTAACCATTGTATGCCCTGAGTTAACAACATTTTTGTGTTGATGTGTGGAGCCATGAAAAAACTTTCAAACTACTCATAATCATGTGGGAAGTTAACTTAAAATGTTTTCCAATGGTTTGCACTCTGCACTTTGGTGGAAAATTGAGATGTATACTACATTAATGTCAGAACCTAGTATGAACTGAGAAAGTAACTTTTTTGTCTTGATGAACAGAGGCATGAAACAACTTTCAACCTACTCATACTCATGTGGGAAGTTAACCAAAAGTGTTTCCATTTGGTTTGCAGTAAGTACTTTGGAGTAAAATTGAAATGTATAGTATTTGTATTGTCTTCGTATAGTATGCACTGAGATAACAACTTTTTTGTTATCATCTGTAGAGCCATAATACAACTTTCAAACAACTCAGAAACATGTGGGAAGTTAACCAAAGGTGTTTCCATTAGGTTTGCAGTAAGTACTTTGGTGTAATATTGAAAGAGATACTATTTGTATTATCTAAGCATTGTTTGCACTGAGATAACAACTTTTTTCTGTTGATGTGTGGAGCCATGAAAAAACTTTCAAACTACTCAGAATAATTTGGGAAGTTAACCTAAGGTGTTTCCATTAGGTTTGCAGTAAGTACTTTGGTGTAAAATTGAAATGTATACGATTTGCATTATCTAAGTATTGTATGCACTGAGATAACAACTTTTTTGTGTTGATGTGTGGAGCCATGAAAAAACTTTCAAACTACTCATAATCATTTGGGAAGTTAACCTAAGGGCTTTCCATTAGGTTTGTAGCAAATACTTTGGTGCAAAATTGAAATGTATACTATTTGTATTATCTAAGCATTGTATGAACTGAGATAACAACTTTTTTCTGTTGATGTGTGGAGCCATGAAAAAACTTTCAAACTACTCATAATCATTTGGGAAGGTAACCTAAGGTGTTTCCATTAGGTTTGCAGTAAGTACTATGGTGTAAAATTGAAATGCATACTATTTGTATTGTCTAAGCACAGTATGCACTGAGAAAGTAACTTTTTTGTCTTGATGAAGAGAGGCATGAAACAACTTTCAACCTACTCATACTCATGTGGGAAGTTAACCTAAGGTGTTTCCATTAGGTTTGCAGTAAGTACTTTGGTGTAAAATTGAAATGTATACTATTTGTATTGTCTAAGCATAGTCTGCACTGAGAAAGCAATTTTTTTGTCTTGATGAACAGAGGCATGAAACAACTTTCAACCTGCTCATACTCATGTGGGAAGTTCACCAAACGTTTTTCCATTAGGTTTGCAGTAAGTACTTTGGTGTAAAATTGAAATGTATGCTATTTGTATTGTAAAAGCATTGTATGCACTGAGAGATCAACTTTTTTGTCTTTATGTGCACAGGTATGAACCAACTTTCAAACTACTCATAATCATTTGGGAAGTTAACCTAAGGTGTTTCCATTAGGTTTGTAGCAAGTACTTTGGTGTAAAATTGAAATGTATACTATTTGTATTATCTAAGGATAGTATGCACTGAGATAACAACTTTTTTGTGTTGATGTGTGGAGCCATGAAAAAACTTTCAAACTACTCATAATCATTTGGGAAGTTAACCTAAGGTGTTTCCATTAGGTTTGCAGTAAGTACTTTGGTGTAAAATTGAAATGCATACTATTTGTATTGCCTAAGCATTAAATGCACTGAGATGACAACTTTTTTGTGTTGATGTGTGGAGCCACGACAAAACTTTCAAACTACTCATAATCATTTGGGAAGTTAACCTAAGGTGTTTCCATTAGGTTTGCAGTAAGTACTTTGGTGTAAAATTGAAATGTATACTATTTGTATTATCTAAGCATTGTATGCACTGAGATAACAACATTTTTGTGTTGATGTGTAGAGGCATGAAACAACGTTCAAACTATTCATAATCATGTGGGAAGTTAACTTAAAATGTTTCCAAATGGTTCGCGCTCTGCACTTTGGTGGAAAATTGAGATATATACTACCTTAATGTCAGAACATAGTATGCACTGAGAAAGTAACTTTTTTGTCTTGATGAACAGAGGCATGAAACATCTTTCAACCTACTCATACTCATGTGGAAGGTTAATCAAAGGTGTTTCCATTTGGTTTGCAGAAAGTACTTTGGAGTAAAATTGAAATGTATAGTATTTGTATTGTCTTCGTATAGTATGCACTGAGATAACAACTTTTTTGTTATCATCTGTAGAGCCATAATACAACTTTCAAACAACTCAGAAACATGTGGGAAGTTAACCAAAGCTGTTTCCATTAGGTTTGCAGAAAGTACTTTGGTGTAAAATTGAAATGAATGCTATTTGTATTGTAAAAGCATTGCATGCACTGAGAGATCAACTTTTTTGTCTTTATGTGCACAGGTATGAAACAACTTGCAGACATCTCAGAATCATGTGCGAAGTTAACCTAAGGTGTTTCCATTAGGTTTGCAGTAAGTAGTTTGGTGTAAAATTGAAATGTATTCTATTTGTATTGTCTAAGCATTGTATGCACTGAGATAACAACATTTTTGTGTTGATGTGTAGAGCCATGAAACATCGTTCAAACTATTCATAATCATGTGGGAAGTTAACTTAAAATGTTTCCCAATGGTTCGCGCTCTGCACTTTGGTGGAAAATTGACATATATACTACCTTAATGTCAGAACATAGTATGCACTGAGAAAGTAACTTTTTTGTCTTGATGAACAGAGGCATGAAACAACTTTCAAACTACTCATACTCATGTGGAAAGTTAACCAAAGGTGTTTCCATTAGGTTTGCAGTAAATACTTTGTTGTAAAATTGAAATGTATACTATTTGTATTATCTAAGCATTGTATGCACTGAGATAACAACTTTTTTTTGTTGATGTGTGGAGCAATGAAAAAACTTTCAAACTACTCATAATCATGTGGGAAGTTGACCTAAGGTGTTTCCATGAGGTTTGCAGTAAGTACTTTGGTGTAAAATTGAAATGTATGCTATTTGCACTGTAAAAGCATTGTATGCACTGAGAAAACAACTTTTTTCTCTTGATGTGCAGAGCCATAATACAATTTTCAATCTATTCATAATCATGTGGGAAGTTAATTTAAAATGTTTCCCAATGGTTTGCACTCTACACTTTGGTGGAAAATTGAGATGTATACTACCTTAATGTCAGAACATAGTATGCACTGAGAAAGTAACTTTTTTGTCTTGATGAACACAGGCATGAAACAACTTTCAAACTACTCATACTCATGTGGGAAGTTAACCAAACGTGTTTCCATTTGGTTTGCAGTAAGTACTTTGGAGTAAAATTGAAATGTATAGTATTTGTATTGTCTTCGTATTGCATGCACTGAGAGATCAACTTTTTTGTCTTTATGTGCACAGGTATGAAACAACTTGCAGACATCTCAGAATCATGTGCGAAGTTAACCTAAGGTGTTTCCATTAGGTTTGCAGTAAGTAGTTTGGTGTAAAATTGAAATGTATTCTATTTGTATTGTCTAAGCATTGTATGCACTGAGATAACAACATTTTTGTGTTGATGTGTAGAGCCATGAAACAACGTTCAAACTATTCATAATCATGTGGGAAGTTAACTTAAAATGTTTCCCAATGGTTCGCGCTCTGCACTTTGGTGGAAAATTGACATATATACTACCTTAATGTCAGAACATAGTATGCACTGAGAAAGTAACTTTTTTGTCTTGATGAACAGAGGCATGAAACAACTTTCAAACTACTCATACTCATGTGGAAAGTTAACCAATGGTGTTTCCATTAGGTTTGCAGTAAGTACTTTGTTGTAAAATTGAAATGTATACTATTTGTATTATCTAAGCATTGTATGCACTGAGATAACAACTTTTTTGTGTTGATCTGTGGAGCCATGAAAAAACTTTCAAACTACTCCTAATCATGTGGGAAGTTGACCTAAGGTGTTTCCATGAGGTTTGCAGTAAGTACTTTGGTGTAAAATTGAAACGTATAGTATTTGTATTGTCTAAGCATAGTATGCACTGAGAAAGTAACTTTTTTGTCTTGATGAAAAGAGGCATGAAACAACTTTCAACCTACTCATACTCATGTGGGAAGTTAACATAAGGTGTTTCCATTAGGTTTGCAGTAAGTAGTTTGGTGTAAAATTGAAATGTATACTATTTGTATTAATTTACCATTGTATGCCCTGAGTTAACCACATTTTTGTTTTGATGTGTAGAGCCATGAAACAACTTTCAAACTATTCATAATCATGTGGGAAGTTAACTTAATATGTTTCCCAATGGTTCGCGCTCTGCACTTTGGTGGAAAATTGACATATATACTACCTTTATGTCAGAACATAGTATGCACTGAGAAATTAACTTTTTTGTCTTGATGAACACAGGCATGAAACAACTTTCAAACTACTCATACTCATGTGGAGAGTTAACCAAAGGTGTTTCCATTAGGTTTGCAGTAAGTACTTTGGTGTAAAATTGAAATGTATACTATTTGTATTATCTAAGCATTGTATGCACTGAGAAAACAACTTTTTTCTCTTGATGTGTGGAGCCATGAAAAAACTTTCAAACTATTCATAATCATGTGGGAAGTTAATTTAAAATGTTTCCCAATGGTTTGCACTCAACACTTTGGTGGAAAATTGAGATGTATACTACCTTAATGTCAGCACATAGTATGCACTGAGAAAGTAACTTTTTTGTCTTGATGAACAGAGGCATCAAACAACATTCGACCTACTCATACTCATGTGGGAAGTTAACCAAAAGTGTTTCCATTTGGTTTGCAGTAAGTACTTTGGAGTAAAATTGAAATGTATACTATTTGTATTGTCTTAGTATAGTATGCACTGAGATAACAACTTTTTTGTTTTCATGTGTAGAGCCACAATACAACTTTCAAACATCTCAGAAACATGTGGGAAGTTAACCAAAGCTGTTTCCATTAGGTTTGCAGTAAGTACTTTGGTGTAAAATTGAAATGTATGCTATTTGTGTTGTAAAAGTATTGTATGCACTGAGAGATCAACGTTTTTGTCTTTATGTGCTCAGGTATGAAACAACTTTCAGACCTCTCAGAATCATGTGGGAAGTTAACCTAAGGTGTTTCCATTAGGTTTGCAGTAAGTACTTTAGTGTAAAATTGAAATGTATACTATTTGTATTATCTAAGCATTGTATGCACTGAGATAACAACGTTTTTGTGTTGATGTATGGAGCCATGAAAAAACGTTCAAACTACTCATAATCATTTGGGAAGTTAACCTAAAGTGTTTCCATTAGTTTTGCAGTATGTAGTTTGGTGTAAAATTGAAATGTATACTATTTGTATTATCTAACCATTGTATGCCCTGAGTTAACAACATTTTTGTGTTGATGTGTGGAGCCATGAAAAAACTTTCAAACTACTCATAATCATGTGGGAAGTTAACTTAAAATGTTTTCCAATGGTTTGCACTCTGCACTTTGGTGGAAAATTGAGATGTATACTACATTAATGTCAGAACCTAGTATGAACTGAGAAAGTAACTTTTTTGTCTTGATGAACAGAGGCATGAAACAACTTTCAACCTACTCATACTCATGTGGGAAGTTAACCAAAAGTGTTTCCATTTGGTTTGCAGTAAGTACTTTGGAGTAAAATTGAAATGTATAGTATTTGTATTGTCTTCGTATAGTATGCACTGAGATAACAACTTTTTTGTTATCATCTGTAGAGCCATAATACAACTTTCAAACAACTCAGAAACATGTGGGAAGTTAACCAAAGGTGTTTCCATTAGGTTTGCAGTAAGTACTTTGGTGTAATATTGAAAGAGATACTATTTGTATTATCTAAGCATTGTTTGCACTGAGATAACAACTTTTTTCTGTTGATGTGTGGAGCCATGAAAAAACTTTCAAACTACTCAGAATAATTTGGGAAGTTAACCTAAGGTGTTTCCATTAGGTTTGCAGTAAGTACTTTGGTGTAAAATTGAAATGTATACGATTTGCATTATCTAAGTATTGTAAGCACTGAGATAACAACTTTTTTGTGTTGATGTGTGGAGCCATGAAAAAACTTTCAAACTACTCATAATCATTTGGGAAGTTAACCTAAGGGCTTTCCATTAGGTTTGTAGCAAATACTTTGGTGCAAAATTGAAATGTATACTATTTGTATTATCTAAGCATTGTATGAACTGAGATAACAACTTTTTTCTGTTGATGTGTGGAGCCATGAAAAAACTTTCAAACTACTCATAATCATTTGGGAAGGTAACCTAAGGTGTTTCCATTAGGTTTGCAGTAAGTACTATGGTGTAAAATTGAAATGCATACTATTTGTATTGTCTAAGCACAGTATGCACTGAGAAAGTAACTTTTTTGTCTTGATGAAGAGAGGCATGAAACAACTTTCAACCTACTCATACTCATGTGGGAAGTTAACCTAAGGTGTTTCCATTAGGTTTGCAGTAAGTACTTTGGTGTAAAATTGAAATGTATACTATTTGTATTGTCTAAGCATAGTCTGCACTGAGAAAGCAATTTTTTTGTCTTGATGAACAGAGGCATGAAACAACTTTCAACCTGCTCATACTCATGTGGGAAGTTCACCAAACGTTTTTCCATTAGGTTTGCAGTAAGTACTTTGGTGTAAAATTGAAATGTATGCTATTTGTATTGTAAAAGCATTGTATGCACTGAGAGATCAACTTTTTTGTCTTTATGTGCACAGGTATGAACCAACTTTCAAACTACTCATAATCATTTGGGAAGTTAACCTAAGGTGTTTCCATTAGGTTTGTAGCAAGTACTTTGGTGTAAAATTGAAATGTATACTATTTGTATTATCTAAGGATAGTATGCACTGAGATAACAACTTTTTTGTGTTGATGTGTGGAGCCATGAAAAAACTTTCAAACTACTCATAATCATTTGGGAAGTTAACCTAAGGTGTTTCCATTAGGTTTGCAGTAAGTACTTTGGTGTAAAATTGAAATGCATACTATTTGTATTGCCTAAGCATTAAATGCACTGAGATGACAACTTTTTTGTGTTGATGTGTGGAGCCACGACAAAACTTTCAAACTACTCATAATCATTTGGGAAGTTAACCTAAGGTGTTTCCATTAGGTTTGCAGTAAGTACTTTGGTGTAAAATTGAAATGTATACTATTTGTATTATCTAAGCATTGTATGCACTGAGATAACAACATTTTTGTGTTGATGTGTAGAGGCATGAAACAACGTTCAAACTATTCATAATCATGTGGGAAGTTAACTTAAAATGTTTCCAAATGGTTCGCGCTCTGCACTTTGGTGGAAAATTGAGATATATACTACCTTAATGTCAGAACATAGTATGCACTGAGAAAGTAACTTTTTTGTCTTGATGAACAGAGGCATGAAACATCTTTCAACCTACTCATACTCATGTGGAAGGTTAATCAAAGGTGTTTCCATTTGGTTTGCAGAAAGTACTTTGGAGTAAAATTGAAATGTATAGTATTTGTATTGTCTTCGTATAGTATGCACTGAGATAACAACTTTTTTGTTATCATCTGTAGAGCCATAATACAACTTTCAAACAACTCAGAAACATGTGGGAAGTTAACCAAAGCTGTTTCCATTAGGTTTGCAGAAAGTACTTTGGTGTAAAATTGAAATGAATGCTATTTGTATTGTAAAAGCATTGCATGCACTGAGAGATCAACTTTTTTGTCTTTATGTGCACAGGTATGAAACAACTTGCAGACATCTCAGAATCATGTGCGAAGTTAACCTAAGGTGTTTCCATTAGGTTTGCAGTAAG
The DNA here is from genome assembly GCF_030028105.1 of Mobula birostris. Taxonomy (NCBI): domain Eukaryota; kingdom Metazoa; phylum Chordata; class Chondrichthyes; order Myliobatiformes; family Myliobatidae; genus Mobula; species Mobula birostris. Next base: position 29,819 of record NW_027275487.1, on the reverse strand, counting down.
TAGTTTGGTGTAAAATTGAAATGTATTCTATTTGTATTGTCTAAGCATTGTATGCACTGAGATAACAACATTTTTGTGTTGATGTGTAGAGCCATGAAACATCGTTCAAACTATTCATAATCATGTGGGAAGTTAACTTAAAATGTTTCCCAATGGTTCGCGCTCTGCACTTTGGTGGAAAATTGACATATATACTACCTTAATGTCAGAACATAGTATGCACTGAGAAAGTAACTTTTTTGTCTTGATGAACAGAGGCATGAAACAACTTTCAAACTACTCATACTCATGTGGAAAGTTAACCAAAGGTGTTTCCATTAGGTTTGCAGTAAATACTTTGTTGTAAAATTGAAATGTATACTATTTGTATTATCTAAGCATTGTATGCACTGAGATAACAACTTTTTTTTGTTGATGTGTGGAGCAATGAAAAAACTTTCAAACTACTCATAATCATGTGGGAAGTTGACCTAAGGTGTTTCCATGAGGTTTGCAGTAAGTACTTTGGTGTAAAATTGAAATGTATGCTATTTGCACTGTAAAAGCATTGTATGCACTGAGAAAACAACTTTTTTCTCTTGATGTGCAGAGCCATAATACAATTTTCAATCTATTCATAATCATGTGGGAAGTTAATTTAAAATGTTTCCCAATGGTTTGCACTCTACACTTTGGTGGAAAATTGAGATGTATACTACCTTAATGTCAGAACATAGTATGCACTGAGAAAGTAACTTTTTTGTCTTGATGAACAGAGGCATGAAACAACTTTCAAACTACTCATACTCATGTGGGAAGTTAACCAAACGTGTTTCCATTTGGTTTGCAGTAAGTACTTTGGAGTAAAATTGAAATGTATAGTATTTGTATTGTCTTCGTATAGCATGCACTGAGATAACAACTTTTTTGTTATCATGTGTAGAGCCATAATACAACTTTCAAGCAACTCAGAAACATGTGGGAAGTTAACCAAAGGTGTTTCCATTAGGTTTGCAGTAAGTACTTTGGTGTAAAATTGAAATGAATGCTATTTGTATTGTAAAAGCATTCCATGCACTGAGAGATCAACTTTTTTGTCTTTATGTGCACAGGTATGAAACAACTTGCAGACATCTCAGAATCATGTGCGAAGTTAACCTAAGGTGTTTCCATTAGGTTTGCAGTAAGTAGTTTGGTGTAAAATTGAAATGTATTCTATTTGTATTGTCTAAGCATTGTTTGCACTGAGATAACAACATTTTTGTGTTGATGTGTAGAGCCATGAAACAACGTTCAAACTATTCATAATCATGTGGGAAGTTAACTTAAAATGTTTCCCAATGGTTCGCGCTCTGCCCTTTGGTGGAAAATTGACATATATACTACCTTAATGTCAGAACATAGTATGCACTGAGAAAGTAACTTTTTTGTCTTGATGAACAGAGGCATGAAACAACTTTCAAACTACTCATACTCATGTGGAAAGTTAACCAAAGGTGTTTCCATTAGGTTTGCAGTAAGTACTTTGTTGTAAAATTGAAATGTATACTATTTGTATTATCTAAGCATTGTATGCACTGAGATAACAACTTTTTTTTGTTGATGTGTGGAGCCATGAAAAAACTTTCAAACTACTCATAATCATGTGGGAAGTTGACCTAAGGTGTTTCCATGAGGTTTGCAGTAAGTACTTTGGTGTAAAATTGAAATGTATGCTATTTGCACTGTAAAAGCATTGTATGCACTGAGAAAACAACTTTTTTCTCTTGATGTGCAGAGCCATAATACAATTTTCAAACTATTCATAATCATGTGGGAAGTTAATTTAAAATGTTTGCCAATGGTTTGCACTCTACACTTTGGTGGAAAATTGAGATGTATACTACCTTAATGTCAGAACATAGTATGCACTGAGAAAGTAACTTTTTTGTCTTGATGAACAGAGGCATGAAACAACTTTCAAACTACTCATACTCATGTGGGAAGTTAACCAAACGTGTTTCCATTTGGTTTGCAGTAAGTACTTTGGAGTAGAATTGAAATGTATAGTATTTGTATTGTCTTCGTATAGCATGCACTGAGATAACAACTTTTTTGCTATCATGTGTAGAGCCATAATACAAATTTCAAGCAACTCAGAAACATGTGGGAAGTTAACCAAAGGTGTTTCCATTAGGTTTGCAGTAAGTACTTTGGTGGAAAATTGAAATCTATGCTATTTGCATTGTAAACGCATTGTATGCACTGAGAGATCAACTTTTTTGTCTTTATGTGCACAGGTATGAAACAACTTGCAGACATCTCAGAATCATGTCGGAAGTTAACCTAAGGTGTTTCCATTAGGTTTGCAGTAAGTACTTTGGTGTAAAATTGAAATGTATACGATTTGCATTATCTAAGTATTGTATGCACTGAGATAACAACTTTTTTGTGTTGATGTGTGGAGCCATGAAAAAACTTTCAAACTACTCATAATCATTTGGGAAGTTAACCTAAGGTGTTTCCACTAGGTTTGTAGCAAGTACTTTGGTATAAAATTGAAATGTATACTATTTATATTGTCTAAGCATAGTCTGCACTGAGAAAGTAATTTTTTTGTCTTGATGAACAGGGGCATGAAACAACTTTCAACCTACTCATACTCATGTGGGAAGTTAACCAAAGGTGTTTCCATTAGGTTTGCAGTAAATACTTTGTTGTAAAATTGAAATGTATACTATTTGTATTATCTAAGCATTGTATGCACTGAGATAACAACTTTTTTTTGTTGATGTGTGGAGCAATGAAAAAACTTTCAAACTACTCATAATCATGTGGGAAGTTGACCTAAGGTGTTTCCATGAGGTTTGCAGTAAGTACTTTGGTGTAAAATTGAAATGTATGCTATTTGCACTGTAAAAGCATTGTATGCACTGAGAAAACAACTTTTTTCTCTTGATGTGCAGAGCCATAATACAATTTTCAATCTATTCATAATCATGTGGGAAGTTAATTTAAAATGTTTCCCAATGGTTTGCACTCTACACTTTGGTGGAAAATTGAGATGTATACTACCTTAATGTCAGAACATAGTATGCACTGAGAAAGTAACTTTTTTGTCTTGATGAACACAGGCATGAAACAACTTTCAAACTACTCATACTCATGTGGGAAGTTAACCAAACGTGTTTCCATTTGGTTTGCAGTAAGTACTTTGGAGTAAAATTGAAATGTATAGTATTTGTATTGTCTTCGTATTGCATGCACTGAGAGATCAACTTTTTTGTCTTTATGTGCACAGGTATGAAACAACTTGCAGACATCTCAGAATCATGTGCGAAGTTAACCTAAGGTGTTTCCATTAGGTTTGCAGTAAGTAGTTTGGTGTAAAATTGAAATGTATTCTATTTGTATTGTCTAAGCATTGTATGCACTGAGATAACAACATTTTTGTGTTGATGTGTAGAGCCATGAAACAACGTTCAAACTATTCATAATCATGTGGGAAGTTAACTTAAAATGTTTCCCAATGGTTCGCGCTCTGCACTTTGGTGGAAAATTGACATATATACTACCTTAATGTCAGAACATAGTATGCACTGAGAAAGTAACTTTTTTGTCTTGATGAACAGAGGCATGAAACAACTTTCAAACTACTCATACTCATGTGGAAAGTTAACCAATGGTGTTTCCATTAGGTTTGCAGTAAGTACTTTGTTGTAAAATTGAAATGTATACTATTTGTATTATCTAAGCATTGTATGCACTGAGATAACAACTTTTTTGTGTTGATCTGTGGAGCCATGAAAAAACTTTCAAACTACTCCTAATCATGTGGGAAGTTGACCTAAGGTGTTTCCATGAGGTTTGCAGTAAGTACTTTGGTGTAAAATTGAAACGTATAGTATTTGTATTGTCTAAGCATAGTATGCACTGAGAAAGTAACTTTTTTGTCTTGATGAAAAGAGGCATGAAACAACTTTCAACCTACTCATACTCATGTGGGAAGTTAACATAAGGTGTTTCCATTAGGTTTGCAGTAAGTAGTTTGGTGTAAAATTGAAATGTATACTATTTGTATTAATTTACCATTGTATGCCCTGAGTTAACCACATTTTTGTTTTGATGTGTAGAGCCATGAAACAACTTTCAAACTATTCATAATCATGTGGGAAGTTAACTTAATATGTTTCCCAATGGTTCGCGCTCTGCACTTTGGTGGAAAATTGACATATATACTACCTTTATGTCAGAACATAGTATGCACTGAGAAATTAACTTTTTTGTCTTGATGAACACAGGCATGAAACAACTTTCAAACTACTCATACTCATGTGGAGAGTTAACCAAAGGTGTTTCCATTAGGTTTGCAGTAAGTACTTTGGTGTAAAATTGAAATGTATACTATTTGTATTATCTAAGCATTGTATGCACTGAGAAAACAACTTTTTTCTCTTGATGTGTGGAGCCATGAAAAAACTTTCAAACTATTCATAATCATGTGGGAAGTTAATTTAAAATGTTTCCCAATGGTTTGCACTCAACACTTTGGTGGAAAATTGAGATGTATACTACCTTAATGTCAGCACATAGTATGCACTGAGAAAGTAACTTTTTTGTCTTGATGAACAGAGGCATCAAACAACATTCGACCTACTCATACTCATGTGGGAAGTTAACCAAAAGTGTTTCCATTTGGTTTGCAGTAAGTACTTTGGAGTAAAATTGAAATGTATACTATTTGTATTGTCTTAGTATAGTATGCACTGAGATAACAACTTTTTTGTTTTCATGTGTAGAGCCACAATACAACTTTCAAACATCTCAGAAACATGTGGGAAGTTAACCAAAGCTGTTTCCATTAGGTTTGCAGTAAGTACTTTGGTGTAAAATTGAAATGTATGCTATTTGTGTTGTAAAAGTATTGTATGCACTGAGAGATCAACGTTTTTGTCTTTATGTGCTCAGGTATGAAACAACTTTCAGACCTCTCAGAATCATGTGGGAAGTTAACCTAAGGTGTTTCCATTAGGTTTGCAGTAAGTACTTTAGTGTAAAATTGAAATGTATACTATTTGTATTATCTAAGCATTGTATGCACTGAGATAACAACGTTTTTGTGTTGATGTATGGAGCCATGAAAAAACGTTCAAACTACTCATAATCATTTGGGAAGTTAACCTAAAGTGTTTCCATTAGTTTTGCAGTATGTAGTTTGGTGTAAAATTGAAATGTATACTATTTGTATTATCTAACCATTGTATGCCCTGAGTTAACAACATTTTTGTGTTGATGTGTGGAGCCATGAAAAAACTTTCAAACTACTCATAATCATGTGGGAAGTTAACTTAAAATGTTTTCCAATGGTTTGCACTCTGCACTTTGGTGGAAAATTGAGATGTATACTACCTTAATGTCAGAACCTAGTATGAACTGAGAAAGTAACTTTTTTGTCTTGATGAACAGAGGCATGAAACAACTTTCAACCTACTCATACTCATGTGGGAAGTTAACCAAAAGTGTTTCCATTTGGTTTGCAGTAAGTACTTTGGAGTAAAATTGAAATGTATAGTATTTGTATTGTCTTCGTATAGTATGCACTGAGATAACAACTTTTTTGTTATCATCTGTAGAGCCATAATACAACTTTCAAACAACTCAGAAACATGTGGGAAGTTAACCAAAGGTGTTTCCATTAGGTTTGCAGTAAGTACTTTGGTGTAAAATTGAAATGAATGCTATTTGTATTGTAAAAGCATTGCATGCACTGAGAGATCAACTTTTTTGTCTTTATGTGCACAGGTATGAAACAACTTGCAGACATCTCAGAATCATGTGGGAAGTTAACCTAAGGTGTTTCCATTAGGTTTGCAGTAAGTACTTTGTTGTAAAATTGAAATGTATACTATTTGTATTATCTAAGCATTGTATGCACTGAGATAACAACTTTTTTGTGTTGATGTGTGGAGCCATGAAAAAACTTTCAAACTACTCATAATCATGTGGGAAGTTGACCTAAGGTGTTTCCATGAGGTTTGCAGTAAGTACTTTGGTGTAAAATTGAAATGTATGCTATTTGCACTGTAAAAGCATTGTATGCACTGAGAAAACAACTTTTTTCTCTTGATGTGCAGAGCCATAATACAATTTTCAAACTATTCATAATCATGTGGGAAGTTAATTTAAAATGTTTCCCAATGGTTTGCACTCTACACTTTGGTGGAAAATTGACATGTATACTACCTTAATGTCAGAACATAGTATGCACTGAGAAAGTAACTTTTTTGTCTTGATGAACAGAGGCATGAAACAACTTTCAAACTACTCATACTCATGTGGGAAGTTAACCAAACGTGTTTCCATTTGGTTTGCAGTAAGTACTTTGGATTAAAATTGAAATGTATAGTATTTGTATTGTCTTCGTATAGCATGCACTGAGATAACAACTTTTTTGTTATCATGTGTAGAGCCATAATACAACTTTCAAGCAACTCAGAAACATGTGGGAAGTTAACCAAAGCTGTTTCCATTAGGTTTGCAGTAAGTACTTTGGTTGAAAATTGAAATGTATGCTATTTTTGTTGTAAAAGTATTGTATGCACTGAGAGATCAACGTTTTTGTCTTTATGTGCTCAGGTATGAAACAACTTTCAGACCTCTCAGAATCATGTGGGAAGTTAACCTTAGGTGTTTCCATTAGGTTTGCAGTAAGTACTTTAGTGTAAAATTGAAATGTATACTATTTGTATTATCTAAGCATTGTATGCACTGAGATAACAACTTTTTTGTGTTGATGTATGGAGCCATGAAAAAACGTTCAAACTACTCATAATCATTTGAGAAGTTAACCTAAAGTGTTTCCATTAGTTTTGCAGTATGTAGTTTGGTGTAAAATTGAAATGTATACTATTTGTATTATCTAACCATTGTATGCCCTGAGTTAACAACATTTTTGTGTTGATGTGTGGAGCCATCAAAAAACTTTCCAAAATACTCATAATCATGTGGGAAGTTAACTTAAAATGTTTTCCAATGGTTTGCACTCTGCACTTTGGTGGAAAATTGAGATGTATACTACCTTAATGTCAGAACCTAGTATGAACTGAGAAAGTAACTTTTTTGTCTTGATGAACAGAGGCATGAAACAACTTTCAACCTACTCATACTCATGTGGGAAGTTAACCAAAAGTGTTTCCATTTGGTTTGCAGTAAGTACTTTGGAGTAAAATTGAAATGTATAGTATTTGTATTGTCTTCGTATAGTATGCACTGAGATAACAACTTTTTTGTTATCATCTGTAGAGCCATAATACAACTTTCAAACAACTCAGAAACATGTGGGAAGTTAACCAAAGGTGTTTCCATTAGGTTTGCAGTAAGTACTTTGGTGTAAAATTGAAATGAATGCTATTTGTATTGTAAAAGCATTGCATGCACTGAGAGATCAACTTTTTTGTCTTTATGTGCACAGGTATGAAACAACTTGCAGACATCTCAGAATCATGTGGGAAGTTAACCTAAGGTGTTTCCATTAGGTTTGCAGTAAGTAGTTTGGTGTAAAATTGAAATGTATTCTATTTGTATTCTCTAAGCATTGTATGCACTGAGTAACAACATTTTTGTGTTGATGTGTAGAGCCATGAAACAACGTTCAAACTATTCATAATCATGTGGGAAGTTAACTTAAAATGTTTCCCAATGGGTCGCGCTCTGCACTTTCGTGGAAAATTGACATATATACTACCTTAATGTCAGAACATAGTATGCACTGAGAAAGTAACTTTTTTGTCTTGATGAACAGAGGCATGAAACAACTTTCAAACTACTCATACTCATGTGGAAAGTTAACCAAAGGTGTTTCCATTAGGTTTGCAGTAAGTACTTTGTTGTAAAATTGAAATGTATACTATTTGTATTATCTAAGCATTGTATGCACTGAGATAACAACTTTTTTGTGTTGATGTGTGGAGCCATGAAAAAACTTTCAAACTACTCATGATCATGTGGGAAGTTGACCTAAGGTGTTTGCATGAGGTTTGCAGTAAGTACTTTGGTGTAAAATTGAAATGTATGCTATTTGCACTGTAAAAGCATTGTATGCACTGAGAAAACAACTTTTTTCTCTTGATGTGCGGAGCCATAATACAATTTTCAAACTATTCATAATCATGTGGGAAGTTAATTTAAAATGTTTCCCAATGGTTTGCACTCTACACTTTGGTGGAAAATTGAGATGTATACTACCTTAATGTCAGAACATAGTATGCACTGAGAAAGTAACTTTTTTGTCTTGATGAACAGAGGCATGAAACAACTTTCAAACTACTCATACTCATGTGGGAAGTTAACCAAACGTGTTTCCATTTGGTTTGCAGTAAGTACTTTGGAGTAAAATTGAAATGTATAGTATTTGTATTGTCTTCGTATAGCATGCACTGAGATAACAACTTTTTTGTTATCATGTGTAGAGCCATAATACAACTTTCAAGCAACTCAGAAACATGTGGGAAGTTAACCAAAGGTGTTTCCATTAGGTTTGCAGTAAGTACTTTGGTGGAAAATTGAAATCTATGCTATTTGCATTGTAAAAGCATTGTATGCACTGAGAGATCAACTTTTTTGTCTTTATGTGCACAGGTATGAAACAACTTGCAGACATCTCAGAATCATGTCGGAAGTTAACCTAAGGTGTTTCCATTAGGTTTGCAGTAAGTACTTCGGTGTAAAATTGAAATGTATACTATTTGTATTATCTAAGCATTGTATGCACTGAGATAACAACTTTTTTGTGTTGATGTCTGGAGCCATGAAAAAACTTTCATACTACTCATAATCATTTGGGAAGTTAACCTAAAGTGTTTCCATTAGTTTTGCAGTATGTAGTTTGGTGTAAAATTGAAATGTATACTATTTGTATTGTCTAAGCATTGTATGCACTGAGATAACAACATTTTTGTGTTGATCTGTGGAGCCATGAAAAAACTTTCAAACTACTCATAATCATGTGGGAAGTTAACTTAAAATGTTTCCCAATGGTTCGCGCTCTGCACTTTGGTGGAAAATTGACATATATCCTACCTTAATGTCAGAACATAGTATGCACTGAGAAAGTAACTTTTTTGTCTTGATGAACAGAGGCATGAAACAACTTTCAAACTACTCATACTCATGTGGAAAGTTAACCAAAGGTGTTTCCATTAGGTTTGCAGTAAGTACTTTGTTGTAAAATTGAAATGTATACTATTTGTATTATCTAAGCATTGTATGCACTGAGATAACAACTTTTTTTTGTTGATGTGTGCAGCCATGAAAAAACTTTCAAACTACTCATAATCATGTGGGAAGTTGACCTAAGGTGTTTCCATGAGGTTTGCAGTAAGTACTTTGGTGTAAAATTGAAATGTATGCTATTTGCACTGTAAAAGCATTGTATGCACTGAGAAAACAACTTTTTTCTCTTGATGTGCAGAGCCATAATACAATTTTCAAACTATTCATAATCATGTGGGAAGTTAATTTAAAATGTTTCCCAATGGTTTGCACTCTACACTTTGGTGGAAAATTGAGATGTATACTACCTTAATGTCAGAACATAGTATGCACTGAGAAAGTAACTTTTTTGTCTTGATGAACAGAGGCATGAAACAACTTTCAACCTACTCATACTCATGTGGGAAGTTAACCAAAAGTGTTTCCATTTTGTTTGCCGTAAGTACTTTGGAGTAAAATTGAAATGTATAGTATTTGTATTGTCTTCGTATAGTATGCACTGAGATAACAACTTTTTTGTTATCATCTGTAGAGCCATAATACAACTTTCAAACAACTCAGAAACATGTGGGAAGTTAACCAAAGGTATTTCCATTAGGTTTGCAGTAAGTACTTTGGTGTAAAATTGAAATGAATGCTATTTGTATTGTAAAAGCATTGCATGCACTGAGAGATCAACTTTTTTGTCTTTATGTGCACAGGTATGAAACAACTTGCAGACATCTCAGAATCATATGGGAAGTTAACCTAAGGTGTTTCCATTAGGTTTGCAGTAAGTAGTTTGGTTTAAAATTGAAATGTATTCTATTTGTATTGTCTAAGCATTGTATGCACTGAGATAACAACATTTTTGTGTTGATGTGTAGAGCCATGAAACAACGTTCAAACTATTCATAATCATGTGGGAAGTTAACTTAAAATGTTTCCCAATGGTTCACGCTCTGCACTTTGGTGGAAAATTGACATATATACTACCTTAATGTCAGAACATAGTATGCACTGACAAAGTAACTTTTTTGTCTTGATGAACAGAGGCATGAAACAACTTTCAAACTACTCATACTCATGTGGAAAGTTAACCAAAGGTGTTTCCATTAGGTTTGCAGTAAGTACTTTGTTGTAAAATTGAAATATATACTATTTGTATTATCTAAGCATTGTATGCACTGAGATAACAACTTTTTTTTGTTGATGTGTGGAGCCATGAAAAAACTTTCAAACTACTCATAATCATGTGGGACGTTGACCTAAGGTGTTTCCATGAGGTTTGCAGTAAGTACTTTGGTGTAAAATTGAAATGTATACTATTTGTATTGTCTAAGCATAGTATGCACTGAGAAAGTAACTTTTTTGTCTTGATGAAGAGAGGCATGAAACAACTTTCAACCTACTCATACTCATGTGGGAAGTTAACATAAGGTGTTTCCATTAGGTTTGCAGTAAGTAGTTTTGTGTAAAATTGAAATGTATACTATTTGTATTAATTTACCATTGTATGCCCTGAGTTAACAACATTTTTGTGTTGATGTGTAGAGCCATGAAACAACTTTCAAACTATTCAAAATCATGTGGGAAGTTAACTTAAAATGTTTCCCAATGGTTCGCGCTCTGCCCTTTGGTGGAAAATTGACATATATACTACCTTAATGTCAGAACATAGTATGCACTGAGAAAGTAACTTTTTTGTCTTGATGAACAGAGGCATGAAACAACTTTCAAACTACTCATACTCATGTGGAAAGTTAACCAAAGGTGTTTCCATTAGGTTTGCAGTAAGTACTTTGGTGTAAAATTGAAATGCATACTATTTGTATTATCTAAGCATTGTATGCACTGAGAAAACAACTTTTTTCTCTTGATGTGTGGAGCCATGAAAAAACTTTCAAACTATTCATAATCATGTGGGAAGTTAATTTAAAATGTTTCCCAATGGTTTGCAGTCAACACTTTGGTGGAAAATTGAGATGTATACTACCTTAATGTCAGCACATAGTATGCACTGAGAAAGTAACTTTTTTGTCTTGATGAACAGAGGCATCAAACAACATTCGACCTACTCATACTCATGTGGGAAGTTAACCAAAAGTGTTTCCATTTGGTTTGCAGTAAGTACTTTGGAGTAAAATTGAAATGTATACTATTTGTATTGTCTTAGTATAGTATGCACTGAGATAACAACTTTTTTGTTTTCATGTGTAGAGCCACAATACAACTTTCAAACATCTCAGAAACATGTGGGAAGTTAACCAAAGCTGTTTCCATTAGGTTTGCAGTAAGTACTTTGGTGTAAAATTGAAATGTATGCTATTTGTGTTGTAAAAGTATTGTATGCACTGAGAGATCAACGTTTTTGTCTTTATGTGCTCAGGTATGAAACAACTTTCAGACCTCTCAGAATCATGTGGGAAGTTAACCTAAGGTGTTTCCATTAGGTTTGCAGTAAGTACTTTAGTGTAAAATTGAAATGTATACTATTTGTATTATCTAAGCATTGTATGCACTGAGATAACAACGTTTTTGTGTTGATGTATGGAGCCATGAAAAAACGTTCAAACTACTCATAATCATTTGGGAAGTTAACCTAAAGTGTTTCCATTAGTTTTGCAGTATGTAGTTTGGTGTAAAATTGAAATGTATACTATTTGTATTATCTAACCATTGTATGCCCTGAGTTAACAACATTTTTGTGTTGATGTGTGGAGCCATGAAAAAACTTTCAAACTACTCATAATCATGTGGGAAGTTAACTTAAAATGTTTTCCAATGGTTTGCACTCTGCACTTTGGTGGAAAATTGAGATGTATACTACATTAATGTCAGAACCTAGTATGAACTGAGAAAGTAACTTTTTTGTCTTGATGAACAGAGGCATGAAACAACTTTCAACCTACTCATACTCATGTGGGAAGTTAACCAAAAGTGTTTCCATTTGGTTTGCAGTAAGTACTTTGGAGTAAAATTGAAATGTATAGTATTTGTATTGTCTTCGTATAGTATGCACTGAGATAACAACTTTTTTGTTATCATCTGTAGAGCCATAATACAACTTTCAAACAACTCAGAAACATGTGGGAAGTTAACCAAAGGTGTTTCCATTAGGTTTGCAGTAAGTACTTTGGTGTAAAATTGAAATGAATGCTATTTGTATTGTAAAAGCATTGCATGCACTGAGAGATCAACTTTTTTGTCTTTATGTGCACAGGTATGAAACAACTTGCAGACATGTCAGAATCATGTGCGAAGTTAACCTAAGGTGTTTCCATTAGGTTTGCAGTAAGTAGTTTGGTGTAAAATTGAAATGTATTCTATTTGTATTGTCTAAGCATTGTATGCACTGAGATAACAACATTTTTGTGTTGATGTGTAGAGCCATGAAACAACGTTCAAACTATTCATAATCATGTGGGAAGTTAACTTAAAATGTTTCCCAATGGTTCGCGCTCTGCACTTTGGTGGAAAATTGACATATATACTACCTTAATGTCAGAACATAGTATGCACTGAGAAAGTAACTTTTTTGTCTTGATGAACAGAGGCATGAAACAACTTTCAAACTACTCATACTCATGTGGAAAGTTAACCAATGGTGTTTCCATTAGGTTTGCAGTAAGTACTTTGTTGTAAAATTGAAATGTATACTATTTGTATTATCTAAGCATTGTATGCACTGAGATAACAACTTTTTTGTGTTGATCTGTGGAGCCATGAAAAAACTTTCAAACTACTCCTAATCATGTGGGAAGTTGACCTAAGGTGTTTCCATGAGGTTTGCAGTAAGTACTTTGGTGTAAAATTGAAACGTATAGTATTTGTATTGTCTAAGCATAGTATGCACTGAGAAAGTAACTTTTTTGTCTTGATGAAAAGAGGCATGAAACAACTTTCAACCTACTCATACTCATGTGGGAAGTTAACATAAGGTGTTTCCATTAGGTTTGCAGTAAGTAGTTTGGTGTAAAATTGAAATGTATACTATTTGTATTAATTTACCATTGTATGCCCTGAGTTAACCACATTTTTGTTTTGATGTGTAGAGCCATGAAACAACTTTCAAACTATTCATAATCATGTGGGAAGTTAACTTAATATGTTTCCCAATGGTTCGCGCTCTGCACTTTGGTGGAAAATTGACATATATACTACCTTTATGTCAGAACATAGTATGCACTGAGAAATTAACTTTTTTGTCTTGATGAACACAGGCATGAAACAACTTTCAAACTACTCATACTCATGTGGAGAGTTAACCAAAGGTGTTTCCATTAGGTTTGCAGTAAGTACTTTGGTGTAAAATTGAAATGTATACTATTTGTATTATCTAAGCATTGTATGCACTGAGAAAACAACTTTTTTCTCTTGATGTGTGGAGCCATGAAAAAACTTTCAAACTATTCATAATCATGTGGGAAGTTAATTTAAAATGTTTCCCAATGGTTTGCACTCAACACTTTGGTGGAAAATTGAGATGTATACTACCTTAATGTCAGCACATAGTATGCACTGAGAAAGTAACTTTTTTGTCTTGATGAACAGAGGCATCAAACAACATTCGACCTACTCATACTCATGTGGGAAGTTAACCAAAAGTGTTTCCATTTGGTTTGCAGTAAGTACTTTGGAGTAAAATTGAGATGTATACTATTTGTATTGTCTTAGTATAGTATGCACTGAGATAACAACTTTTTTGTTTTCATGTGTAGAGCCACAATACAACTTTCAAACATCTCAGAAACATGTGGGAAGTTAACCAAAGCTGTTTCCATTAGGTTTGCAGTAAGTACTTTGGTGTAAAATTGAGATGTATGCTATTTGTGTTGTAAAAGTATTGTATGCACTGAGAGATCAACGTTTTTGTCTTTATGTGCTCAGGTATGAAACAACTTTCAGACCTCTCAGAATCATGTGGGAAGTTAACCTAAGGTGTTTCCATTAGGTTTGCAGTAAGTACTTTAGTGTAAAATTGAAATGTATACTATTTGTATTATCTAAGCATTGTATGCACTGAGATAACAACGTTTTTGTGTTGATGTATGGAGCCATGAAAAAACGTTCAAACTTCTCATAATCATTTGGGAAGTTAACCTAAAGTGTTTCCATTAGTTTTGCAGTATGTAGTTTGGTGTAAAATTGAAATATATACTATTTGTATTATCTAACCATTGTATGCCCTGAGTTAACAACATTTTTGTGTTGATGTGTGGAGCCATGAAAAAACTTTCAAACTACTCATAATCATGTGGGAAGTTAACTTAAAATGTTTTCCAATGGTTTGCACTCTGCACTTTGGTGGAAAATTGAGATGTATACTACATTAATGTCAGAACCTAGTATGAACTGAGAAAGTAACTTTTTTGTCTTGATGAACAGAGGCATGAAACAACTTTCAACCTACTCATACTCATGTGGGAAGTTAACCAAAAGTGTTTCCATTTGGTTTGCAGTAAGTACTTTGGAGTAAAATTGAAATGTATAGTATTTGTATTGTCTTCGTATAGTATGCACTGAGATAACAACTTTTTTGTTATCATCTGTAGAGCCATAATACAACTTTCAAACAACTCAGAAACATGTGGGAAGTTAACCAAAGGTGTTTCCATTAGGTTTGCAGTAAGTACTTTGGTGTAATATTGAAATATATACTATTTGTATTATCTAAGCATTGTTTGCACTGAGATAACAACTTTTTTCTGTTGATGTGTGGAGCCATGAAAAAACTTTCAAACTACTCAGAATAATTTGGGAAGTTAACCTAAGGTGTTTCCATTAGGTTTGCAGTAAGTACTTTGGTGTAAAATTGAAATGTATACGATTTGCATTATCTAAGTATTGTATGCACTGAGATAACAACTTTTTTGTGTTGATGTGTGGAGCCATGAAAAAACTTTCAAACTACTCATAATCATTTGGGAAGTTAACCTAAGGGCTTTCCATTAGGTTTGTAGCAAATACTTTGGTGCAAAATTGAAATGTATACTATTTGTATTATCTAAGCATTGTATGAACTGAGATAACAACTTTTTTCTGTTGATGTGTGGAGCCATGAAAAAACTTTCAAACTACTCATAATCATTTGGGAAGGTAACCTAAGGTGTTTCCATTAGGTTTGCAGTAAGTACTATGGTGTAAAATTGAAATGCATACTATTTGTATTGTCTAAGCACAGTATGCACTGAGAAAGTAACTTTTTTGTCTTGATGAAGAGAGGCATGAAACAACTTTCAACCTACTCATACTCATGTGGGAAGTTAACCTAAGGTGTTTCCATTAGGTTTGCAGTAAGTACTTTGGTGAAAAAATTGAAATGTATACTATTTGTATTGTCTAAGCATAGTCTGCACTGAGAAAGCAATTTTTTTGTCTTGATGAACAGAGGCATGAAACAACTTTCAACCTGCTCATACTCATGTGGGAAGTTCACCAAACGTTTTTCCATTAGGTTTGCAGTAAGTACTTTGGTGTAAAATTGAAATGTATGCTATTTGTATTGTAAAAGCATTGTATGCACTGAGAGATCAACTTTTTTGTCTTTATGTGCACAGGTATGAACCAACTTTCAAACTACTCATAATCATTTGGGAAGTTAACCTAAGGTGTTTCCATTAGGTTTGTAGCAAGTACTTTGGTGTAAAATTGAAATGTATACTATTTGTATTATCTAAGGATAGTATGCACTGAGATAACAACTTTTTTGTGTTGATGTGTGGAGCCATGAAAAAACTTTCAAACTACTCATAATCATTTGGGAAGTTAACCTAAGGTGTTTCCATTAGGTTTGCAGTAAGTACTTTGGTGTAAAATTGAAATGCATACTATTTGTATTGCCTAAGCATTAAATGCACTGAGATGACAACTTTTTTGTGTTGATGTGTGGAGCCACGACAAAACTTTCAAACTACTCATAATCATTTGTGAAGTTAACCTAAGGTGTTTCCATTAGGTATGCAGTAAGTACTTTGGTGTAAAATTGAAATGTATACTATTTGTATTATCTAAGCATTGTATGCACTGAGATAACAACATTTTTGTGTTGATGTGTAGAGGCATGAAACAACGTTCAAACTATTCATAATCATGTGGGAAGTTAACTTAAAATGTTTCCAAATGGTTCGCGCTCTGCACTTTGGTGGAAAATTGAGATATATACTACCTTAATGTCAGAACATAGTATGCACTGAGAAAGTAACTTTTTTGTCTTGATGAACAGAGGCATGAAACATCTTTCAACCTACTCATACTCATGTGGAAGGTTAATCAAAGGTGTTTCCATTTGGTTTGCAGAAAGTACTTTGGAGTAAAATTGAAATGTATAGTATTTGTATTGTCTTCGTATAGTATGCACTGAGATAACAACTTTTTTGTTATCATCTGTAGAGCCATAATACAACTTTCAAACAACTCAGAAACATGTGGGAAGTTAACCAAAGCTGTTTCCATTAGGTTTGCAGAAAGTACTTTGGTGTAAAATTGAAATGAATGCTATTTGTATTGTAAAAGCATTGCATGCACTGAGAGATCAACTTTTTTGTCTTTATGTGCACAGGTATGAAACAACTTGCAGACATCTCAGAATCATGTGCGAAGTTAACCTAAGGTGTTTCCATTAGGTTTGCAGTAAGTAGTTTGGTGTAAAATTGAAATGTATTCTATTTGTATTGTCTAAGCATTGTATGCACTGAGATAACAACATTTTTGTGTTGATGTGTAGAGCCATGAAACATCGTTCAAACTATTCATAATCATGTGGGAAGTTAACTTAAAATGTTTCCCAATGGTTCGCGCTCTGCACTTTGGTGGAAAATTGACATATATACTACCTTAATGTCAGAACATAGTATGCACTGAGAAAGTAACTTTTTTGTCTTGATGAACAGAGGCATGAAACAACTTTCAAACTACTCATACTCATGTGGAAAGTTAACCAAAGGTGTTTCCATTAGGTTTGCAGTAAATACTTTGTTGTAAAATTGAAATGTATACTATTTGTATTATCTAAGCATTGTATGCACTGAGATAACAACTTTTTTTTGTTGATGTGTGGAGCAATGAAAAAACTTTCAAACTACTCATAATCATGTGGGAAGTTGACCTAAGGTGTTTCCATGAGGTTTGCAGTAAGTACTTTGGTGTAAAATTGAAATGTATGCTATTTGCACTGTAAAAGCATTGTATGCACTGAGAAAACAACTTTTTTCTCTTGATGTGCAGAGCCATAATACAATTTTCAATCTATTCATAATCATGTGGGAAGTTAATTTAAAATGTTTCCCAATGGTTTGCACTCTACACTTTGGTGGAAAATTGAGATGTATACTACCTTAATGTCAGAACATAGTATGCACTGAGAAAGTAACTTTTTTGTCTTGATGAACAGAGGCATGAAACAACTTTCAAACTACTCATACTCATGTGGGAAGTTAACCAAACGTGTTTCCATTTGGTTTGCAGTAAGTACTTTGGAGTAAAATTGAAATGTATAGTATTTGTATTGTCTTCGTATAGCATGCACTGAGATAACAACTTTTTTGTTATCATGTGTAGAGCCATAATACAACTTTCAAGCAACTCAGAAACATGTGGGAAGTTAACCAAAGGTGTTTCCATTAGGTTTGCAGTAAGTACTTTGGTGGAAAATTGAAATTTATGCTATTTGCATTGTAAAAGCATTGTATGCACTGAGAGATCAACTTTTTTGTCTTTATGTGCACAGGTATGAAACAACTTGCAGACATCTCAGAATCATGTCGGAAGTTAACCTAAGGTGTTTCCATTAGGTTTGCAGTAAGTACTTTGGTGTAAAATTGAAATGTATACGATTTGCATTATCTAAGTATTGTATGCACTGAGATAACAACTTTTTTGTGTTGATGTGTGGAGCCATGAAAAAACTTTCAAACTACTCATAATCATTTGGGAAGTTAACCTAAGGTGTTTCCATTAGGTTTGTAGCAAGTACTTTGGTATAAAATTGAAATGTATACTATTTGTATTATCTAAGGATAGTATGCACTGAGATAACAACTTTTTTGTGTTGATGTGTGGAGCCATGAAAAAACTTTCAAACTACTCATAATCATTTGGGAAGTTAACCTAAGGTGTTTCCATTAGGTTTGCAGTAAGTACTTTGTTGTAAAATTGAAATGCATACTATTTGTATTGTCTAAGCATTAAATGCACTGAGATGACAACTTTTTTGTGTTGATGTGTGGAGCCCCGACAAAACTTTCAAACTACTCATAATCATTTGGGAAGTTAACCTAAGGTGTTTCCATTAGCTTTGCAGTAAGTACTTTGGTGTAAAATTGAAATGTATACTATTTGTATTATCTAAGCATTGTATGCACTGAGATAACAACGTTTTTGTGTTGATGTATGGAGCCATGAAAAAACGTTCAAACTACTCATAATCATTTGGGAAGTTAACCTAAAGTGTTTCCATTAGTTTTGCAGTATGTAGTTTGGTGTAAAATTGAAATGTATACTATTTGTATTATCTAACCATTGTATGCCCTGAGTTAACAACATTTTTGTGTTGATGTGTGGAGCCATGAAAAAACTTTCAAACTACTCATAATCATGTGGGAAGTTAACTTAAAATGTTTTCCAATGGTTTGCACTCTGCACTTTGGTGGAAAATTGAGATGTATACTACATTAATGTCAGAACCTAGTATAAACTGAGAAAGTAACTTTTTTGTCTTGATGAACAGAGGCATGAAACAACTTTCAACCTACTCATACTCATGTGGGAAGTTAACCAAAAGTGTTTCCATTTGGTTTGCAGTAAGTACTTTGGAGTAAAATTGAAATGTATAGTATTTGTATTGTCTTCGTATAGTATGCACTGAGATAACAACTTTTTTGTTATCATCTGTAGAGCCATAATACAACTTTCAAACAACTCAGAAACATGTGGGAAGTTAACCAAAGGTGTTTCCATTAGGTTTGCAGTAAGTACTTTGGTGTAATATTGAAAGAGATACTATTTGTATTATCTAAGCATTGTTTGCACTGAGATAACAACTTTTTTCTGTTGATGTGTGGAGCCATGAAAAAACTTTCAAACTACTCAGAATAATTTGGGAAGTTAACCTAAGGTGTTTCCATTAGGTTTGCAGTAAGTACTTTGGTGTAAAATTGAAATGTATACGATTTGCATTATCTAAGTATTGTATGCACTGAGATAACAACTTTTTTGTGTTGATGTGTGGAGCCATGAAAAAACTTTCAAACTACTCATAATCATTTGGGAAGTTAACCTAAGGGCTTTCCATTAGGTTTGTAGCAAATACTTTGGTGCAAAATTGAAATGTATACTATTTGTATTATCTAAGCATTGTATGAACTGAGATAACAACTTTTTTCTGTTGATGTGTGGAGCCATGAAAAAACTTTCAAACTACTCATAATCATTTGGGAAGGTAACCTAAGGTGTTTCCATTAGGTTTGCAGTAAGTACTATGGTGTAAAATTGAAATGCATACTATTTGTATTGTCTAAGCACAGTATGCACTGAGAAAGTAACTTTTTTGTCTTGATGAAGAGAGGCATGAAACAACTTTCAACCTACTCATACTCATGTGGGAAGTTAACCTAAGGTGTTTCCATTAGGTTTGCAGTAAGTACTTTGGTGTAAAATTGAAATGTATACTATTTGTATTGTCTAAGCATAGTCTGCACTGAGAAAGCAATTTTTTTGTCTTGATGAACAGAGGCATGAAACAACTTTCAACCTGCTCATACTCATGTGGGAAGTTCACCAAACGTTTTTCCATTAGGTTTGCAGTAAGTACTTTGGTGTAAAATTGAAATGTATGCTATTTGTATTGTAAAAGCATTGTATGCACTGAGAGATCAACTTTTTTGTCTTTATGTGCACAGGTATGAACCAACTTTCAAACTACTCATAATCATTTGGGAAGTTAACCTAAGGTGTTTCCATTAGGTTTGTAGCAAGTACTTTGGTGTAAAATTGAAATGTATACTATTTGTATTATCTAAGGATAGTATGCACTGAGATAACAACTTTTTTGTGTTGATGTGTGGAGCCATGAAAAAACTTTCAAACTACTCATAATCATTTGGGAAGTTAACCTAAGGTGTTTCCATTAGGTTTGCAGTAAGTACTTTGGTGTAAAATTGAAATGCATACTATTTGTATTGCCTAAGCATTAAATGCACTGAGATGACAACTTTTTTGTGTTGATGTGTGGAGCCACGACAAAACTTTCAAACTACTCATAATCATTTGTGAAGTTAACCTAAGGTGTTTCCATTAGGTTTGCAGTAAGTACTTTGGTGTAAAATTGAAATGTATACTATTTGTATTATCTAAGCATTGTATGCACTGAGATAACAACATTTTTGTGTTGATGTGTAGAGGCATGAAACAACGTTCAAACTATTCATAATCATGTGGGAAGTTAACTTAAAATGTTTCCAAATGGTTCGCGCTCTGCACTTTGGTGGAAAATTGAGATATATACTACCTTAATGTCAGAACATAGTATGCACTGAGAAAGTAACTTTTTTGTCTTGATGAACAGAGGCATGAAACATCTTTCAACCTACTCATACTCATGTGGAAGGTTAATCAAAGGTGTTTCCATTTGGTTTGCAGAAAGTACTTTGGAGTAAAATTGAAATGTATAGTATTTGTATTGTCTTCGTATAGTATGCACTGAGATAACAACTTTTTTGTTATCATCTGTAGAGCCATAATACAACTTTCAAACAACTCAGAAACATGTGGGAAGTTAACCAAAGCTGTTTCCATTAGGTTTGCAGAAAGTACTTTGGTGTAAAATTGAAATGAATGCTATTTGTATTGTAAAAGCATTGCATGCACTGAGAGATCAACTTTTTTGTCTTTATGTGCACAGGTATGAAACAACTTGCAGACATCTCAGAATCATGTGCGAAGTTAACCTAAGGTGTTTCCATTAGGTTTGCAGTAAGTAGTTTGGTGTAAAATTGAAATGTATTCTATTTGTATTGTCTAAGCATTGTATGCACTGAGATAACAACATTTTTGTGTTGATGTGTAGAGCCATGAAACATCGTTCAAACTATTCATAATCATGTGGGAAGTTAACTTAAAATGTTTCCCAATGGTTCGCGCTCTGCACTTTGGTGGAAAATTGACATATATACTACCTTAATGTCAGAACATAGTATGCACTGAGAAAGTAACTTTTTTGTCTTGATGAACAGAGGCATGAAACAACTTTCAAACTACTCATACTCATGTGGAAAGTTAACCAAAGGTGTTTCCATTAGGTTTGCAGTAAATACTTTGTTGTAAAATTGAAATGTATACTATTTGTATTATCTAAGCATTGTATGCACTGAGATAACAACTTTTTTTTGTTGATGTGTGGAGCAATGAAAAAACTTTCAAACTACTCATAATCATGTGGGAAGTTGACCTAAGGTGTTTCCATGAGGTTTGCAGTAAGTACTTTGGTGTAAAATTGAAATGTATGCTATTTGCACTGTAAAAGCATTGTATGCACTGAGAAAACAACTTTTTTCTCTTGATGTGCAGAGCCATAATACAATTTTCAATCTATTCATAATCATGTGGGAAGTTAATTTAAAATGTTTCCCAATGGTTTGCACTCTACACTTTGGTGGAAAATTGAGATGTATACTACCTTAATGTCAGAACATAGTATGCACTGAGAAAGTAACTTTTTTGTCTTGATGAACAGAGGCATGAAACAACTTTCAAACTACTCATACTCATGTGGGAAGTTAACCAAACGTGTTTCCATTTGGTTTGCAGTAAGTACTTTGGAGTAAAATTGAAATGTATAGTATTTGTATTGTCTTCGTATAGCATGCACTGAGATAACAACTTTTTTGTTATCATGTGTAGAGCCATAATACAACTTTCAAGCAACTCAGAAACATGTGGGAAGTTAACCAAAGGTGTTTCCATTAGGTTTGCAGTAAGTACTTTGGTGGAAAATTGAAATTTATGCTATTTGCATTGTAAAAGCATTGTATGCACTGAGAGATCAACTTTTTTGTCTTTATGTGCACAGGTATGAAACAACTTGCAGACATCTCAGAATCATGTCGGAAGTTAACCTAAGGTGTTTCCATTAGGTTTGCAGTAAGTACTTTGGTGTAAAATTGAAATGTATACGATTTGCATTATCTAAGTATTGTATGCACTGAGATAACAACTTTTTTGTGTTGATGTGTGGAGCCATGAAAAAACTTTCAAACTACTCATAATCATTTGGGAAGTTAACCTAAGGTGTTTCCATTAGGTTTGTAGCAAGTACTTTGGTATAAAATTGAAATGTATACTATTTGTATTATCTAAGGATAGTATGCACTGAGATAACAACTTTTTTGTGTTGATGTGTGGAGCCATGAAAAAACTTTCAAACTACTCATAATCATTTGGGAAGTTAACCTAAGGTGTTTCCATTAGGTTTGCAGTAAGTACTTTGTTGTAAAATTGAAATGCATACTATTTGTATTGTCTAAGCATTAAATGCACTGAGATGACAACTTTTTTGTGTTGATGTGTGGAGCCACGACAAAACTTTCAAACTACTCATAATCATTTGGGAAGTTAACCTAAGGTGTTTCCATTAGCTTTGCAGTAAGTACTTTGGTGTAAAATTGAAATGTATACTATTTGTATTATCTAAGCATTGTATGCACTGAGATAACAACATTTTTGTGTTGATGTGTAGAGGCATGAGACAACGTTCAAACTATTCATAATCATGTGGGAAGTTAACTTAAAATGTTTCCAAATGGTTCGCGCTCTGCACTTTGGTGGAAAATTGAGATATATACTACCTTAATGTCAGAACATAGTATGCACTGAGAAAGTAACTTTTTTGTCTTGATGAACAGAGGCATGAAACAACTTTCAACCTACTCATACTGATGTGGAAAGTTAATCAAAGGTGTTTCCATTTGGTTTGCAGTAAGTACTTTGGAGTAAAATTGAAATGTATAGTATTTGTATTGTCTTCGTATAGTATGCACTGAGATAACAACTTTTTTGTTATCATCTGTAGAGCCTTAATACAACTTTCAAACAGCTCAGAAACATGTGGGAAGTTAACCAAAGGTGTTTCCATTAGGTTTGCAGTAAGTACTTTGGTGTAAAATTGAAATGAATGCTATTTGTATTGTAAAAGCATTGCATGCACTGAGAGATCAACTTTTTTGTCTTTATGTGCACAGGTATGAAACAACTTGCAGACATCTCAGAATCATGTGCGAAGTTAACCTAAGGTGTTTCCATTAGGTTTGCAGTAAGTAGTTTGGTGTAAAATTGAAATGTATTCTATTTGTATTGTCTAAGCATTGTATGCACTGAGATAACAACATTTTTGTGTTGATGTGTAGAGCCATGAAACAACGTTCAAACTATTCATAATCATGTGGGAAGTTAACTTAAAATGTTTCCCAATGGTTCGCGCTCTGCCCTTTGGTGGAAAATTGACATATATACTACCTTAATGTCAGAACATAGTATGCACTGAGAAAGTAACTTTTTTGTCTTGATGAACAGAGGCATGAAACAACTTTCAAACTACTCATACTCATGTGGAAAGTTAACCAAAGGTGTTTCCATTAGGTTTGCAGTAAGTACTTTGTTGTAAAATTGAAATGTATACTATTTGTATTATCTAAGCATTGTATGCACTGAGATAACAACTTTTTTTTGTTGATGTGTGGAGCCATGAAAAAACTTTCAAACTACTCATAATCATGTGGGAAGTTGACCTAAGGTGTTTCCATGAGGTTTGCAGTAAGTACTTTGGTGTAAAATTGAAATGTATGCTATTTGCACTGTAAAAGCATTGTATGCACTGAGAAAACAACTTTTTTCTCTTGATGTGCAGAGCCATAATACAATTTTCAAACTATTCATAATCATGTGGGAAGTTAATTTAAAATGTTTCCCAATGGTTTGCACTCTACACTTTGGTGGAAAATTGAGATGTATACTACCTTAATGTCAGAACATAGTATGCACTGAGAAAGTAACTTTTTTGTCTTGATGAACAGAGGCATGAAACAACTTTCAAACTACTCATACTCATGTGGGAAGTTAACCAAACGTGTTTCCATTTGGTTTGCAGTAAGTACTTTGGAGTAGAATTGAAATGTATAGTATTTGTATTGTCTTCGTATAGCATGCACTGAGATAACAACTTTTTTGCTATCATGTGTAGAGCCATAATACAAATTTCAAGCAACTCAGAAACATGTGGGAAGTTAACCAAAGGTGTTTCCATTAGGTTTGCAGTAAGTACTTTGGTGGAAAATTGAAATCTATGCTATTTGCATTGTAAACGCATTGTATGCACTGAGAGATCAACTTTTTTGTCTTTATGTGCACAGGTATGAAACAACTTGCAGACATCTCAGAATCATGTCGGAAGTTAACCTAAGGTGTTTCCATTAGGTTTGCAGTAAGTACTTTGGTGTAAAATTGAAATGTATACGATTTGCATTATCTAAGTATTGTATGCACTGAGATAACAACTTTTTTGTGTTGATGTGTGGAGCCATGAAAAAACTTTCAAACTACTCATAATCATTTGGGAAGTTAACCTAAGGTGTTTCCACTAGGTTTGTAGCAAGTACTTTGGTATAAAATTGAAATGTATACTATTTATATTGTCTAAGCATAGTCTGCACTGAGAAAGTAATTTTTTTGTCTTGATGAACAGGGGCATGAAACAACTTTCAACCTACTCATACTCATGTGGGAAGTTAACCACAGGTTTTTCCATTAGGTTTGCAGTAAGTACTTCGGTGCAAAATTGAAATGTATACTATTTGTATTATCTAAGCATTGTATGCACTGAGATAACAACTTTTTTGTGTTGATGTGTGGAGCCATGAAAAAACTTTCAAACTACTCATAATCATTTGGGAAGTTAACCTAAAGTGTTTCCATTAGTTTTCAAGTATGTAGTTTGGTGTAAAATTGAAATGTATACTATTTGTATTATCTAACCATTGTATGCCCTGAGTTAACAACATTTTTGTGTTGATGTGTGGAGCCATGAAAAAACTTTCAAACTACTCATAATCATGTGGGAAGTTAACTTAAAATGTTTCCCAATGGTTTGCACTCTGCACTTTGGTGGAAAATTGAGATGTATACTACCTTAATGTCAGAACCTAGTATGAACTGAGAAAGTAACTTTTTTGTCTTGATGAACAGAGGCATGAAACAACTTTTAACCTACTCATACTCATGTGGGAAGTTAACCAAAAGTGTTTCCATCTGGTTTGCCGTAAGTACTTTGGAGTAAAATTGAAATGTATAGTATTTGTATTGTCTTCGTATAGTATGCACTGAGATAACAACTTTTTTGTTATCATCTGTAGAGCCATAATACAACTTTCAAACAACTCAGAAACATGTGGGAAGTTAACCAAAGGTATTTCCATTAGGTTTGCAGTAAGTACTTTGGTGTAAAATTGAAATGAATGCTATTTGTATTGTAAAAGCATTGCATGCACTGAGAGATCAACTTTTTTGTCTTTATGTGCACAGGTATGAAACAACTTGCAGACATCTCAGAATCATATGGGAAGTTAACCTAAGGTGTTTCCATTAGGTTTGCAGTAAGTAGTTTGGTTTAAAATTGAAATGTATTCTATTTGTATTGTCTAAGCATTGTATGCACTGAGATAACAACATTTTTGTGTTGATGTGTAGAGCCATGAAACAACGTTCAAACTATTCATAATCATGTGGGAAGTTAACTTAAAATGTTTCCCAATGGTTCACGCTCTGCACTTTGGTGGAAAATTGACATATATACTACCTTAATGTCAGAACATAGTATGCACTGACAAAGTAACTTTTTTGTCTTGATGAACAGAGGCATGAAACAACTTTCAAACTACTCATACTCATGTGGAAAGTTAACCAAAGGTGTTTCCATTAGGTTTGCAGTAAGTACTTTGTTGTAAAATTGAAATATATACTATTTGTATTATCTAAGCATTGTATGCACTGAGATAACAACTTTTTTTTGTTGATGTGTGGAGCCATGAAAAAACTTTCAAACTACTCATAATCATGTGGGACGTTGACCTAAGGTGTTTCCATGAGGTTTGCAGTAAGTACTTTGGTGTAAAATTGAAATGTATACTATTTGTATTGTCTAAGCATAGTATGCACTGAGAAAGTAACTTTTTTGTCTTGATGAAGAGAGGCATGAAACAACTTTCAACCTACTCATACTCATGTGGGAAGTTAACATAAGGTGTTTCCATTAGGTTTGCAGTAAGTAGTTTTGTGTAAAATTGAAATGTATACTATTTGTATTAATTTACCATTGTATGCCCTGAGTTAACAACATTTTTGTGTTGATGTGTAGAGCCATGAAACAACTTTCAAACTATTCAAAATCATGTGGGAAG
Source organism: Mobula birostris (assembly GCF_030028105.1). Taxonomy (NCBI): domain Eukaryota; kingdom Metazoa; phylum Chordata; class Chondrichthyes; order Myliobatiformes; family Myliobatidae; genus Mobula; species Mobula birostris. Next base: position 3,168 of record NW_027275487.1, on the reverse strand, counting down.
TTAACTTAAAATGTTTCCCAATGGTTCGCGCTCTGCCCTTTGGTGGAAAATTGACATATATACTACCTTAATGTCAGAACATAGTATGCACTGAGAAAGTAACTTTTTTGTCTTGATGAACAGAGGCATGAAACAACTTTCAAACTACTCATACTCATGTGGAAAGTTAACCAAAGGTGTTTCCATTAGGTTTGCAGTAAGTACTTTGGTGTAAAATTGAAATGCATACTATTTGTATTATCTAAGCATTGTATGCACTGAGAAAACAACTTTTTTCTCTTGATGTGTGGAGCCATGAAAAAACTTTCAAACTATTCATAATCATGTGGGAAGTTAATTTAAAATGTTTCCCAATGGTTTGCACTCAACACTTTGGTGGAAAATTGAGATGTATACTACCTTAATGTCAGCACATAGTATGCACTGAGAAAGTAACTTTTTTGTCTTGATGAACAGAGGCATCAAACAACATTCGACCTACTCATACTCATGTGGGAAGTTAACCAAAAGTGTTTCCATTTGGTTTGCAGTAAGTACTTTGGAGTAAAATTGAAATGTATACTATTTGTATTGTCTTAGTATAGTATGCACTGAGATAACAACTTTTTTGTTTTCATGTGTAGAGCCACAATACAACTTTCAAACATCTCAGAAACATGTGGGAAGTTAACCAAAGCTGTTTCCATTAGGTTTGCAGTAAGTACTTTGGTGTAAAATTGAAATGTATGCTATTTGTGTTGTAAAAGTATTGTATGCACTGAGAGATCAACGTTTTTGTCTTTATGTGCTCAGGTATGAAACAACTTTCAGACCTCTCAGAATCATGTGGGAAGTTAACCTAAGGTGTTTCCATTAGGTTTGCAGTAAGTACTTTAGTGTAAAATTGAAATGTATACTATTTGTATTATCTAAGCATTGTATGCACTGAGATAACAACGTTTTTGTGTTGATGTATGGAGCCATGAAAAAACGTTCAAACTACTCATAATCATTTGGGAAGTTAACCTAAAGTGTTTCCATTAGTTTTGCAGTATGTAGTTTGGTGTAAAATTGAAATGTATACTATTTGTATTATCTAACCATTGTATGCCCTGAGTTAACAACATTTTTGTGTTGATGTGTGGAGCCATGAAAAAACTTTCAAACTACTCATAATCATGTGGGAAGTTAACTTAAAATGTTTTCCAATGGTTTGCACTCTGCACTTTGGTGGAAAATTGAGATGTATACTACATTAATGTCAGAACCTAGTATGAACTGAGAAAGTAACTTTTTTGTCTTGATGAACAGAGGCATGAAACAACTTTCAACCTACTCATATTCATGTGGGAAGTTAACCAAAAGTGTTTCCATTTGGTTTGCAGTAAGTACTTTGGAGTAAAATTGAAATGTATAGTATTTGTATTGTCTTCGTATAGTATGCACTGAGATAACAACTTTTTTGTTATCATCTGTAGAGCCATAATACAACTTTCAAACAACTCAGAAACATGTGGGAAGTTAACCAAAGGTGTTTCCATTAGGTTTGCAGTAAGTACTTTGGTGTAAAATTGAAATGAATGCTATTTGTATTGTAAAAGCATTGCATGCACTGAGAGATCAACTTTTTTGTCTTTATGTGCACAGGTATGAAACAACTTGCAGACATCTCAGAATCATGTGCGAAGTTAACCTAAGGTGTTTCCATTAGGTTTGCAGTAAGTAGTTTGGTGTAAAATTGAAATGTATTCTATTTGTATTGTCTAAGCATTGTATGCACTGAGATAACAACATTTTTGTGTTGATGTGTAGAGCCATGAAACAACGTTCAAACTATTCATAATCATGTGGGAAGTTAACTTAAAATGTTTCCCAATGGTTCGCGCTCTGCACTTTGGTGGAAAATTGACATATATACTACCTTAATGTCAGAACATAGTATGCACTGAGAAAGTAACTTTTTTGTCTTGATGAACAGAGGCATGAAACAACTTTCAAACTACTCATACTCATGTGGAAAGTTAACCAATGGTGTTTCCATTAGGTTTGCAGTAAGTACTTTGTTGTAAAATTGAAATGTATACTATTTGTATTATCTAAGCATTGTATGCACTGAGATAACAACTTTTTTGTGTTGATCTGTGGAGCCATGAAAAAACTTTCAAACTACTCCTAATCATGTGGGAAGTTGACCTAAGGTGTTTCCATGAGGTTTGCAGTAAGTACTTTGGTGTAAAATTGAAACGTATAGTATTTGTATTGTCTAAGCATAGTATGCACTGAGAAAGTAACTTTTTTGTCTTGATGAAAAGAGGCATGAAACAACTTTCAACCTACTCATACTCATGTGGGAAGTTAACATAAGGTGTTTCCATTAGGTTTGCAGTAAGTAGTTTGGTGTAAAATTGAAATGTATACTATTTGTATTAATTTACCATTGTATGCCCTGAGTTAACCACATTTTTGTTTTGATGTGTAGAGCCATGAAACAACTTTCAAACTATTCATAATCATGTGGGAAGTTAACTTAATATGTTTCCCAATGGTTCGCGCTCTGCACTTTGGTGGAAAATTGACATATATACTACCTTTATGTCAGAACATAGTATGCACTGAGAAATTAACTTTTTTGTCTTGATGAACACAGGCATGAAACAACTTTCAAACTACTCATACTCATGTGGAGAGTTAACCAAAGGTGTTTCCATTAGGTTTGCAGTAAGTACTTTGGTGTAAAATTGAAATGTATACTATTTGTATTATCTAAGCATTGTATGCACTGAGAAAACAACTTTTTTCTCTTGATGTGTGGAGCCATGAAAAAACTTTCAAACTATTCATAATCATGTGGGAAGTTAATTTAAAATGTTTCCCAATGGTTTGCACTCAACACTTTGGTGGAAAATTGAGATGTATACTACCTTAATGTCAGCACATAGTATGCACTGAGAAAGTAACTTTTTTGTCTTGATGAACAGAGGCATCAAACAACATTCGACCTACTCATACTCATGTGGGAAGTTAACCAAAAGTGTTTCCATTTGGTTTGCAGTAAGTACTTTGGAGTAAAATTGAAATGTATACTATTTGTATTGTCTTAGTATAGTATGCACTGAGATAACAACTTTTTTGTTTTCATGTGTAGAGCCACAATACAACTTTCAAACATCTCAGAAACATGTGGGAAGT
>NW_027275486.1:0-57789 GCF_030028105.1 Mobula birostris | reverse complement strand
TACCAGAGGTGCGAGAAAACACAGCGATATAGGGGACGCTATGGGACATGCCCAAAAAAACAGTGATGCAGGGGAAGGTATGAGAGGTGTGCGAGAACACGGCGATATAGGGGAAATTGTAAGAGGTGCGCGAAAACATGGCAATACAGGAGAATGTATCAGAGGTGCGAGAAAACACAGCGATATAGGGGAAGTAATGATAGGAGCGAAAACATAGCGATATACGTGAAGACATGCGAGATGCGCGAAAACACGGTGATATAGGGTAAGCTATGAGAGGTGAGCAATAACACAGCAATCAAGGTGAAGCTATGGGATGTGCGCGAAAACAGCGATGTAGGCGAAGCTATGGGAGGTGCGCGAAAACACAGCGATATAGGGGACGGTATGAGATGTGCATGAATACACGGCGATATTGGGGAAGCCATGAGAGGTGCCAGAAAACACAGCGATATACGGGAAGGTATGAGAGGTGTGCAAAAACACAGCGATATCGGAGAAGTTAAGTGATGTGCATGAAAACACGGTGATATTGGGGAAGGTATGAGAGGTGTGCAGAAACACAGCGATATACGGGAATGCATGAGAGGTGCGCGAAGGCACAGTGATATAGGGGATGGTATGGGAGGTGCGCGAATACACAGCGATATAGGGGACGTTATGAGATGTGCATGAATACACGGCGATAGTCGGGATGCCATGAGAGGTGTGCGAAAACACAGCGATATAGGGGAAGGTATGAGAGGTGCGCAAAAAGACAGCGATATTGGGGAAGGTATGAGAGGTGCACGAAAACAGGGCAATATAGGGGAAGGTATGAGAGGTGCACTAAAACACAGCGATACAGGGGAAGGAATGGGAGGTATGCGAAAACAGGGCGATTTAGGGGAAGGTATGAGAGGTGCGCGAAGGCACACGATATACAGGATGCTATGGGAGGTGCGCGAAAACATGGCGATATAGGGAAAGGTATGAGAGATGTCCGAAAACACAGCGATATAGGGGACGCTATGGGACGTGCGCGAAAACACAGTGATTTAGGAGAAGGTATGAGAGGTGTGCGAGAATACAGCGATGTAGGGGAAATTATGAGAGGTGCGTGACAACACGGCGATACAGGGGAATGTATCAGAGGTGTGAGAAAACACAGCGATATAATGGAAGTAATGACAGGAGCGAAAACATAGCGATATAGGTGAAGGCATGAGAGGTGCGTGAAAACACAATGATATAGGGGAAGCTATGAGAGGTGAGCAATAACACAGCGATAAAGATGAAGCTATGGGATGTGCACAAACAGACAGCGATATAGGGGAAGGTATGAGAGGTGCGCGAAAACACAGCGACGTGGGCGTAGCTATGGGAGGTGCGCGAAAGCACAGCGATATAAGGGACGGTATGAGATGTGCATGAATACACGGCAATATTGGGGAAGCCATGAGAGATGCGCGAAAACACAGCAATATAGGGGAAGGTATGAGAGGTGCACGAAAACACAACGATAAAAGGGAAGGTATGGGAGGTGCGTGAAAACAGGACGATATAGGGGAAGGTATGAGATGTGTGCGAAGGCACAGCGATATAGGGGATTCTATGGGAGGTGCGCGAATACACAGCAATATGGGGGACGTTATGAGATGAGATAAAAAACACGGCGATATAGGGGAAGGTATGAGAGGTGCGCAAAAATACAGCGATATAGGAGAAGTTATGAGAGGTGCGTGAAAACACAGCGATATAGAGGAAGGTATGGGAGGTGTGCGAAAACACAGTGATATAGGGGAAGACATGAGAGGTGCTCGAAAACAGGGCTATATAGTGGAAGCTATGGGATATGCTTGAAAACATGGCGATACAGGGAAAGGTATGAGAGGTGCCCGAAAACACAGCGATACAGGGTATGCTATGGGACGTGTGCGAAAACACACTGATATAGTGGAAGGTATGAGAGGTGTGCAAGAACATGGCTATATAGGGGAAATTATGCGATGTCCGCGAAAACACGGCGATATATGAGAAGTTATGAGAGGTGAGTGAAAACACAGCGATATAGGGGAAGGTGTGAAGGTATGAGAGTTGCACGAAAACACAGCTATATAGGGGAAGGTATGAGAGGTGCGCGAAGGCACAGTGATATAGGGGACGGTATGAGATGTGCATGAAAACATGGAGATATCGGGGAAGAAATGAGAGATGCATGAAAACACTGCGATATAGGGGAAAGTATGAGAGGTGTGCAAAAACACGGCGATACAGGGGAATGCATCAGAGGTGCCAGAAAACACAGCGATGTAGTGGAATACATGAGAGGTGTGTGAAAACAGGGCAATATAGTGGAAGGTATGGTATGTGCACGAAAACAGGGCGATATAGGGGAAGCTATAAGAGGTGTGCGAAAACACAGCGATATAGGGGACGCAATGGGACGTGCGCGAAAACACAGTGATATAGGGGAAGTTATGAGAGGTGTGCGAGAACACGGCGATATCGGGTAACTTATGAGAGGTGTGCGAAAACACGGCGATACGGGAGAATGTATCAGACGTGCGAGAAAACACAGCGATATAGGGGAAGTATTGAGAGGATCGAAAACATAGCGATCTAGGTGAAGACATGAGAGGTGCGCGAAAACATGGCGATATAGGGGAAGCTATGAGAGGTGAGCAAAAACACGGCGATACAGGGGAAGCTATGAGAGGTGAGCAATAACACAGCGATAAAGGTGAATCTACGGGATGTGCGCGAAAAGACAGCAATATAGGGGAAGGTATGAGAGGTGCACGAAGGCACAGCGATATAGGGGATGCTATGGGAGGTGCGCAAAAACACAGCGATATAGGGGAAAGTATGAGAGGTGCGCGAAAACTTGGCGTTACAGGGGAATGCATCAGAGGTGCCAGAGAACATAGCGATGTAGTGGAAGACATGAGAGGTGCGCGAAAACAGGGCAATATAGTGGAAGGTATGGGATGTGCGCGAAAACAGGGCGATATAGGGGAAGGTATGAGAGGTGCGCGAAGGCACAGCGATATAGGGGAAGGTATGGGAGGTGCTCGAAAACACGTTGATACAGGGAACTATATCAGAAGTGCGAGAACACAGTGCGATATAGGGGAAGTAATGAGAGGAGCGGAAACACAGCATGTAGGTGAATAAATGAGAGGTGCGCGAAAACACGGCGATATAGGGGAAGGTATGAGAGGTGCACGAAGGCACAGCGATATAGGGGATGCTATGGGAGGTGCGCAAAAACACAGCGATATAGGGGAAAGTATGAGAGGTGCGCGAAAACTTGGCGTTACAGGGGAATGCATCAGAGGTGCCAGAGAACATAGCGATGTAGTGGAAGACATGAGAGGTGCGCGAAAACAGGGCAATATAGTGGAAGGTATGGGATGTGCGCGAAAACAGGGCGATATAGGGGAAGGTATGAGAGGTGCGCGAAGGCACAGCGATATAGGGGAAGGTATGGGAGGTGCTCGAAAACACGTTGATACAGGGAACTATATCAGAAGTGCGAGAACACAGTGCGATATAGGGGAAGTAATGAGAGGAGCGGAAACACAGCATGTAGGTGAATAAATGAGAGGTGCGCGAAAACACGGCGATATAGGGGAAGGTATGAGAGGTGCACGAAGGCACAGCGATATAGGGGATGCTATGGGAGGTGCGCAAAAACACAGCGATATAGGGGAAAGTATGAGAGGTGCGCGAAAACTTGGCGTTACAGGGGAATGCATCAGAGGTGCCAGAGAACATAGCGATGTAGTGGAAGACATGAGAGGTGCGCGAAAACAGGGCAATATAGTGGAAGGTATGGGATGTGCGCGAAAACAGGGCGATATAGGGGAAGGTATGAGAGGTGCGCGAAGGCACAGCGATATAGGGGAAGGTATGGGAGGTGCTCGAAAACACGTTGATACAGGGAACTGTATCAGAAGTGCGAGAACACAGTGCGATATAGGGGAAGTAATGAGAGGAGCGGAAACACAGCATGTAGGTGAATAAATGAGAGGTGCGCGAAAACACGGCGATATAGGGGAAGGTATGAGAGGTGCACGAAGGCACAGCGATATAGGGGATGCTATGGGAGGTGCGCAAAAACACAGCGATATAGGGGAAAGTATGAGAGGTGCGCGAAAACTTGGCGTTACAGGGGAATGCATCAGAGGTGCCAGAGAACACAGCGATGTAGGCGAAACCATGGGAGGTGCACAGGAAACAGGGCGATATAGGGGAAGGTATGAGCGATGCGTGAAGGCACAGCAATATAGGGGATGCTATGGGAGGTGCATGATTACAGAGAGATATAGGAGCCGTTATGAGATGTGCATGAAAACACGGCGATATTGGGGAAGCCATGAGAGGTGAGCGAAAATACAGCGATATAGGGGACGGTATGGGAGGTGTACGAAAACAGGGCGACAAAGGGGAAGGTATGAGAGATGCGCGAAGGCACAGTGATATAGGGGATGCTATGGCAGTTGCGCGAATACACAGCGATATATGGGACGTTAAGAGATGTGCATGAAAACGCGGCGATATTGGAGAAGCCATGAGAGGAGCGCAAAAATACGGCGATATAGGAGAAATTATGAGAGGTGCGTGAAAACACAGCGATATAGGGGGAGGTATGAGAGGTGTATAAAAACACAGCAATATAGGGGAAGGTATGGAAGGAGCACGAAAACAGGGCGATATCGGGGAAGGTATGAAAGGTGCGCGAAAGCACAGCAATATAAGGGATGCTATGGGAGGTGCACGAATACACAACGATATAGGGGATGTTATGAGATGTGCATGAAAACACGGCAATATAGGGGAAGGTATAAGAACTGCGCAAAAATACAGCGAATTAGGAGAAGTTATGAGAGGTGCGTGAAAACACAGCGATATAAGGGAAGGTATGAGAGGTGCACGAAAACACAGCGATATTGGGGAAGTTATGGGAGGTGCGTGAAAGCAGGGCGATATAGGGGAAGTTATGAGATGTGCGCGAAGGACAGCGATATAGGGGATGCTATGAGAGGTGCGCGAAAACACTGTGATATAGGGGAAGACATGAGAGGTGCGCAAAAACAGGGCAATATAGTGGAACCTATGGGATGTGCGCGAAACCACGGCGATACAGGGGAATGTATCAGAGGTGCGAGAAAACACAGCGATATAGGGGACGCTATGGGACATGCGCAAAAAAACAGTGATACAGGGGAAGGTATGAGAGGTGTGCGAGAACACGGCGATATAGGGGAAATTGTAAGAGGTGCGCGAAAACATGGCAATACAGGAGAATGTATCAGAGGTGCGAGAAAACACAGCGATATAGGGGAAGTAATGATAGGAGCGAAAACATAGCGATATACGTGAAGACATGCGAGATGCGCGAAAACACGGCGATATAGGGTAAGCTATGAGAGGTGAGCAATAACACAGCGATCAAGGTGAAGCTATGGGATGTGCGCGAAAACAGCGATGTAGGCGAAGCTATGGGAGGTGCGCGAAAACACAGCGATATAGGGGATGGTATGAGATGTGCATGAATACACGGCGATATTGGGGAAGCCATGAGAGGTGCCAGAAAACACAGCGATATATGGGAAGGTATGAGAGGTGTGCAAAAACACAGCGATATAGGAGAAGTTAAGAGAGGTGCGTGAAAACACAGCAATATAGGGGAAGGTATGAGAGGAGCAGGAAAACACAGTGATATCGGGGAAGGTATGGGAGGTGCGCGAAAACAGGGCGACATACGGGAATGCATGAGAGGTGCGCGAAGGCACAGTGATATAGGGGATTGTATGGGAGGGCGCAAATACACAGCGATATAGGGGACGTTATGAGATGTGCATGAAAACACATCAATATAGGGGAAGGTATGAGATATGCACAAAAATACATCGATATAGGGGAAGGTATGAGAGGTGCGCGAAAACAGCGATGTAGGCGAAGCAATGGGAGGTGCGCGAAAGCACAGCGATATAGGGGAAGGTATGAGATGTGCATGAATACACGGCGATAGTCAGGAAGCCATAAGAGGTGTGCGAAAACACAGCGATCTAGGGGAAGGTACGAGAGCTGTGTGAAAACACAGTGATATACGGGAAGGTATGAGAGGTGCGTGAAAACCTAGCGACATTTAGGACGTTATAAGATGTGCATGAAACCATGGTGAATTTGGGGAAGGTATGAGAGGTGTGCAAAAACACAGCGGTATACGGGAATGCATGAGAGGTGCGCGAAGGCACAGTGATATAGGGCATGGTATGGCAGGTGCGCGAATTCATAGCGATATAGGGGAAGGTATGAGATGTGCGCAAAAATACTTATATATAGGGTAACGTATGAGAGGTGCACGAAAACAGCGATGTAGGCGAAGCTATGGGAGGTGCGCGAAAACACAGTGATATAGGAGAAGACATGAGAGGTGCACAAAAACAGGGCAATATATTGGAAGCTATGGGATGTGCCTGAAAACACGGCGATACAGGGGAATGCATCAGAGGTGCGAGAAAACACAGTGATATAGGTGACGCTATGGGACGTGCGCAAAAACGCAGTGATATAGGTGAAGGTATGAGAGATCTGCGAGAACACGGCGATATAGGGGAAATTATAAGTGTTGTGCGAAAACTTGGTGATACAGGGGAATTCTTCAGAGGTGCGAGAAAACTCAACGATATATTGGAAGTAATGATTGGAGCGAAAACATAGCGATATAGGTGAAGACATGCGAGGTGTGCGAAAAAACGGCGATATAGGGGAAGCTATGAGAGATGAGCAATAACACAGCGATAAAGGTGAAGCTATGGGATGTGCGCGAAAAGAAAGCGATATAGGGGAAGGTATGAGAGGTGTGCGAAAACAGGGCGATATAGGGGAAGGTGTGAGAGGTGCACGAAGGCACAGCGATATAGGGGCTGCTATGGGAGGTGCGCGAAAACACAGTGATATAGGGGACGGTATGAGATGTGTATGAAAACATGGTGATATAGGGGAAGCTATGAGAGCAACGCGAAAACACGGTGATATAGGGGAAAGTATGAGAGGTGCGCGAAAACTTGGCGTTACATGGCAATGCATCAGAAGTGCGAGAAAACACATTGATGTAGGGGAAGACATGAGAGTTCCGCGAAAACAGGGCAATATAGTGGAAGCTATGGGATGTGCGCGAAAACAGGGCGATATAGGGGAAGGTATGAGAGGTGCGCGAAAACACAGCGATATAGGGGACGCTATGGGACGTGCGCGAAAACACAGTGATATAGGGGAAGGTATGATAGGTGCACAAAAATACAGCGATATAGGGGAAGTTATGAAAGGTGCGCAAAAATACAGCAATGTAGGAGAATTTATGAGAGGTGCGTGAAAACACAGAGATATAGGAGAAATTATGAGAGATGTGTGAAAGCACAGCGATATCGGGGAAGGAATGGGAGGTGCGCGAATGCACAGCGATATAGGGGATGCTATGGGAGGTGCGTGAATACACAGCGATATAGGGGACGTTATGAGGTGCATAAAAACACGGCGATATAGGGGAAGTTATGAGAGGTGCGCAAAAATACAGCAATGTAGGAGAAGTTATGAGAGATGCGTGAAAACACTCAATATAGAGGATGCTATGGGAGGTGCGCGAAAACAGGGCGATATAGGGGGAGGTATGAGAGGTGCGCGAAAACACAACGATATAGGGGACACTATTGGACGTGCGCGAAAACACAGTGATATAGGGGAAGATATGAGAGGTGTGCGAGAACATGGCGATACAGGGGAATGTATCAGAGGTGCGAGACACAGAGCGATATAGGGGAAGTAATGAGAGGAGCGGAAACACAGCGATTTAGGTGAAGACATGAGAATTGCGTGAAAACATGGCAATATAGGGGAAGCTATGGGAGGTGAGCAATAACACAGCGATAAAGGTGAAGCGATGAGATGTGCGTGAAAAGACAGCAATATAGGGGAAGCTATGAGAGGTGTGCGAAAACACAGCGATGTAGGCGAAGCCATGGGAGGTGCGCGAAAACAGGGCGATATTGGGGAAGGTATGAGAGGTGCACGAAGAAACAACGATATAAGGGATTCTATGGGAGGAGCGTGAATACACAGCGATATAGGGGACGTTATGAGATGTGCATGAAAACACGGCGATATTGGGGAAGCCATGAGAGGTGTGTGAAAAGTCACCGATATAGGGGAAGGTATGGGAAGTGTGAGGAAACAGGGCGATATAGGGGAAGATATGAGAGGTGAGCGACAGCACAGTGATATAGGGGATGCTATGGGAGGTGCGCAAGGCACAGTGATATAGGGGATGCTATGGGAGGTGCGCGAATACCCAGCGATATAGGGGACATTAACAGACGTGCATAAAAACACGGCGAAATTGGGGAAGCCAGGAGAGGTGCACAAAAATACAATAATATAGGCGATGTAATGGGAGGTGCGTGAAAACACAGTGATATAGGGGAAGACATGAGAGGTGCACAAAAACAGGGCAATATAGTGGAAGCTATGGGATGTGCGCGAAAACAGGGCGATACAGGGAAATGCATCAGAGATGCGAGAAAACACAGTGATATAGGGGACGCTATGGGACATGCGCGAAAACACAGTGATATAGGGGAATGTATGGGAGATGTGGGAGACAACGGCGATATAGGGGAAGTTATGAGAGGTGTGTGAAAACACAGTGATATAGGGGAAGGTATGAGAGGTGCACAAAAACACAGCGATATAGGAGAAGTTATGAGAGGTGTGTGAAAACACAGTGATATAGGGGAAGGTATGAAATGTTCACGAAAGCACAGCGATATAGGGGAAGGAATGGGAGATGCACGAAAACAGGGCGATATAGGGGAAGGTATGAGAGGTGCGTAAAGGCACAGCGATATAGGGGATACTATGGAAGGTGCGTGCATGCACAGCGATATTAGTGATGGTATGAGAGGTGCACAAAGACACAGCGATATAGGGGAAGGTATGAGAGGTGCGCGAAAGCACAGCGATATACGGGACGGTATGAGATGTGCATGAATACACGGCAATAGACGAGAAACGATGAGAGGTGTGCGAAAACACAGCGATATAGGGGAAGTTATGAGAGGTGCGTGAAAACATAGTGATATAGGTGAAGGTATGAGAGGAGTGCGAAAACAGTGAGATATATGGGAGGTTATGAGAGGTGCGTGAAAACCCAGCAATATAGGGGACGTTATGAGATGTGCATGAAAACACGGCGATATTGGGGAAGGTATGAGAGGTGTACAAAAGCACAGTGATATAGGAGAAGTTATGAGAGGTGTGCGAAAACACAGCGATATAGGGGAAGGTATGAAAGGTGCACGAAAACACAGAGATATACATGGGAAGGAATGGGAGGTGCTCGAATACACAGCGATATAGGGGACGTTATGAGATGTGCATAAAAACACGGCGATATAGGGGAAGTTATGAGAGGTGCGCAAAAATACAGCAATATAGGAGAAGTTATGAGAGGTGTGTGAAAACACAGCGATATAGGGGGAGGTATGAGAGGTACAGGAAAACACCGCGATATAGGGGAAGGTACGGGAGGTGCTCGAAAGCAGGGCGATATAGGGGAAGTTATGAGAGGTTTGTGAAAACACAGCGATATAGGGGGAGGTATGAGAGGTACACGAAAACACAGCGATATAGGGGAAGGTATGGGAGGTGCTCGAAAGCAGGGCGATATAGGGGAAGTTATGAGAGGTGCGTGAAAATCCAGCGATATAGGGGACGTTATGAGATGTGCATGAAAACACGGCGATCATGGGGAAGCCATGAGAGGTGTGCGAAAATACAGCGATATAGGCGATGCTATGGGAGGTGTGCGAAGACAGGGCAACATAGGGGAAGGTATGAGAGGTGCACGAATTCATAGCGATATAGGGGATGCTATGGCAGGTGTGCGAATACACAACGATATATGGGACGTTAAGAGATGTGCATGAAAACACGGCGATATTCGGGAAGCCATGAGTGGTGCGCAAAGATACGGCGATATAGGAGAAATTATGAGAGGTGCGTGAAAACACAGTGATATAGGGGGAGGTATGAGAGGTACATGAAAACACAGCGATATAGGGAAAGGGATGGAAGGTGCGTGAAAACAGGGCGATATAGGGGAAGGTATGAGAGGTGCGCGAATACACAGCAATATAAGGGATGCTATGGGAGGTGCGCGAATACGCAGCGATATAGGGGACATTATGAGATGTGCATGAAAACATGGCGATATAGGGGAAGGTATGAGAGGTGTACAAAAACACAGCGATATAGGAGAAGTTAAGAGAGGTGCGTGAAAACACAGCGATTTAGGGGAAGGTATGAGGGGAGTACGAAAACACAGCATTATCGGGAAAGTATGGGAGGTGCGCGAAAACATGGCGATATAGGGGAAGCTATCAGAGGTGAGCAAATACACGGCGATACAGGGGAAGCTATGGGAGGTGCGTGAATACACAGCGATATAGGGGACGTGTGAGATGTGCATGAAAATGCAACGATATTAGTGGAGGTATAAGAGGAGCACGAAAACACAGCAATATAGGGGAAGGTATGAGAGGTGCGCGAAAACACAGCGATATAGGGGAAGGTATGAGAGGTGCACAAAAACAGAGATATAGGAGAAGGAATGGGAGGTGCACGAAACAGGGCGATATAAGTGAAGGAATGGGAGGTGCGCGAAAACAGGGGCATATAGATGAATTTATGAGAGGTATGCGAAGGCACAGCAATATAGGGGATGCTATGGAATGTGCGCGAAAACACAGTGATATAGGGGAAGACAGGAGAGGTGCGCGAAAACACGGCGATATAGCGGAATCTATGAGAGGTGAGCAAAAACACGGCAATACAGGGGAAGCTATGAGAGTTGAGCAACAACACAGCGATAAAGGTGAATGTATGCGATGTGCGCGAAAAGACAGCGATATAGGGAATGGTATGAGAGGTGCGCAAGGCACAGTGATATAGGGGATGCTATGGGAGGTGCGTGAATACACAGCGTTATAGGGGACGTGATTTGATGTGCATGAAAACGCAGTGATATTAGGGAAGGTATGAGAGGTGCACAAAAACACAGCGATATAGGAGAAGTTATGAGAGTTGTGTGAAAACACAGCGATATAGGGGAAGGTATGAGAGGTGCACGAAAACAGCGATATAGGTGAAGGAATGGGAGGTGCGCGAAAACAGGGCGATATAGGTGAAGGAATGGGAGGTGCGCGAAAACAGGGCGATATAGGGGAAGGTATGAGAGGTGCGCGAAGGCACAGCGATATAAGGGATGCTATGGGATGTGCGCGAATACACAGCGATATAGAGGACGTTATGAGATGTGTATAACAATACGGCGATATAGGGGAAGTTATGACAGGTGCGCAAAAACACTGCGATGTAGGCGAAGGTATGAGAGGTGTGCGAAAACACAGCGATATAGGGGACGGTATGAGATGTGCATGAATACACGGCAATAGTCGGGAAACCATGAGAGGTGTGTGAAAACACAGCGATATAGGGGAAGTTATGAGAGGTGCGCAAGGCACAGCGAGATAGGAGAAGGTATGGAAGGTGCTCGAAAACAGGGTGATATAGATGAAGGCACAGCAATATAGGGGATGCTATGGAAGGTGGACGAAAACACAATGATATAGGGGAAGGCAAGAGAGGTGCGCGAAAACAAGGCAATATAGTGGAAGCTATGAGAGGTGAGCTAAAACGCGCCGATACAGGGGAAGGTATGAGAGGTTTGCGAAAACACAGCGATATAGGGGAAGTTATGAGATGTGCATGAAAACACGGCGATATAGGGGAAGGTATGAGAGGTGCACGAAGGCACAGCGATATGGGAGATGCTATGGGAGGTGCACGAAAACACAGTGATATAGGGGACGGTATGAGATGTGTATGAAAACACGGCGATATATGGGAAGCTATGAGAGCTGCGCGAAAACACGGCGATATAGGGGAAAGTATGAGACATGTGCGAAAACTTGGCGTTACAGGGGAATGCATCAGAGGTGCGAGAAAACACAGCGATGTAGGTGAAGACATGAGGGGTGCGCAAAAATGTGACAATATAGTGGAAGTTATGGGATGTGAGCTAAAACAGGGCGATGTAGGGGAAGGTATGAGAGGTGCGCGAATGCGCTGCGATATAGGGGATGCTATGGGAGGTGCGTGAATACACAGCGATATAGGGGACGTGATGAGATGTGCATGAAAATGCAACGAAATTAGTGAAGGTATGAGAGGTGCACGAAAACACAGCGATATAGGGGAAGGTGTGAGAGGTGCGCGAAAGCACAGCGATATAAGGGACGGTTTGAGATGTGCATGAATACACGGCGATAGACGGGAAACCATGAGAGGTGTGCGAAAAAACAGCTACAAAGGGGAAGTTATGAGAGGTACGTGAAAACACAGTGATATAGGGGAAGGTATGAGAGGAGCACGAAAACAAGGCGATATAGGGGAAGTTATGAGAGGTACGTGAAAACCCAGCGATATAGTGGACCTTATGAGATGTGCATGAAAAAAAGGCGATATGATATAGGGGAAGGTATGAGAGGTGTGCGAGAACACGGCGATATAGGGGAAACTGTAAGAGGTGCGCGAAAACATGGCAATACAGGAGAATGTATCAGAGGTGTGAGAAAACACAGTGATATACAGGAAGTAATGATAGGAGCGAAAACATAGCGGTATAGGTGAAGACGTGTGAGGTGCGCGAAAACACGGCGATATAGGGTAAGCTATGAGAGGTGAGCAATAACACAGCGAGCAAGGTGAAGCTAAGGGATGTGCGCGAAAACAGCAATGTAGGCGAATCTATCGGAGGTGCGCGAAAGCACAGCGATTTGGAGAAGGCATGAGATGTGCGCGAAAATACATCGATATAGGGGAAGGTATGAGAGCTGCGTGAAAACATAGTGATATAGGTGAAGGTATGAGAGGAGTGCGAAAACAGGGCTATATGGGGGAAGTTATGAGAAGTGTGTGAAAACCCAACGACATTGGGGATGTTATGAGATGTGCGCAAAAATACATCGATATAGGGGAAGGTATGAGAGGTGCGCGAAAACAACAATGTAGGCGAAGCTATAGGAGGTGCGCGAAAAGAGGGCGATATACGGGAATGCATGAGAGGTGCACGAAGGCACAGTAATATAGGGGAGGGTATGGGAGTTGCGCAAATACCCAGCGATATAGGGGACGTTATGAGATGTGCATGAAAACACATCAATATAGGGGAAGGTATGAGATGTGCGCAAAAATGCATCGATATAGGGGAAGGTATGAGAGGTGCGCGAAAACAGCGATGTAGGCGAAGCTATGGGAGGTGCGCGAAAGCATAGCGGTATAGGGGAAGGCAGGAGATGTGCATGAATACACGGCAATAGTCGGGAAGCCATGAGAGGTTTGCGAAAACACAGCGATATAGGGGAAGTTATGAGAGGTGCGTGAAAACCCAGCGACATTGGGGACGTTATGAGATGTACATGAAAACACGGTGATATTGGGGAAGGTATGAGAGGTGTGCAAAATCACAGCGATATAGGAGAAGTTAAGAGAGGTGCGTGAAAACACAGCAAAATAGGGGAAGGTATGAGAGGTGCACGAAGGCACAGCATTATAGGGGATGCTATGGGAGGTGCGCGAAAACACAGCGATATAGGGGACGCAATGGGACGTGCGCGAAAACACAGTGATATAGGGTAAGGTATGAGAGTTGTGCGAGAACACGGCGATATAGGGGAAATTATGAGAGGTGTGTGAAAACACGGCAATATGGGAGAATGTATCAGATGTGGGAGAAAACACAGCGATATAGGGGAAGTATTGAGAGGAGCGAAAACATAGCGATCTAGGTGAAGACATGAGAGGTGCGCAAAAACACGGCGATATTGGGGAAGCTATGAGAGGTGAGCAAAAACACGGCGATACAGGGGAAGCTCTGAGAGGTGAGCAATAACACAGCGATAAAGATGAATCTATGGGTTGTGCGCGAAAAGACAGCGATATAGGGGAAGCTATGAGAGGTGCTCAAGGCACAGCGATATAGGGGATGCTATGGGAGGTGCGTCAATACACAGCGATATAGGGGACGTGATGAGATGTGCATGAAAACGCAGCGATATTAGGGAAGGTATGAGAGGTGCACAAAAACACAGCGATATAGGAGAAGTTATGAGAGGTGTGCGAAAACACAGCGATATAGGGGAAGATATGAAAGGTACACGAAAGCACAGAGATATATTCGGGAAGGAATGGGAGATGCACGAATACACAGCGATATAGGGGTCGTTATGAGATGTGCACGAAAACACAGCCATATAGGGGAAGGTATGAGAGGTGCACGAAAACGCAGCGATATAAGGGAAGGTACAGGAGGTGCACAAAAACACGGCGATATAGGGGAAAGTATGAGAGCTGCGCGAAAACTTGGCGTTACAGGGGAAAGCATCAGAGGTGCCAGAAAACACAGCGATGTAGTGGAAGACATGAGAGGTGCGCGAAAACAGGGCAATATAGTGGAAGGTATGAGAGGTGCGCGAGAACACGGCGATATAGGGGGAATAATGAGAGGTGTGCGAAAACAGTGATACGGCAGAATGTATCAATTGTGCGAGAAAACACAGCGATATAGGGGAAGTATTGACAGGAGCGAAAACATAGCGATCTAGGTGAAGACATGAGAGGTGAGCAAAAACACGGTGATACAGGGGAAGCTATGAGAGGTGTGCAATAACACAGCGATAAAGCTGAATCTATGGGATGTGCGCAAAAAGACAGCGATATAGGGGAAGCTATGAGAGGTGCGCAAGGCACAGCGATATAGGGAATGCTATGGGAGGTGCGCAAATACACAGCGATATAGGGGACGTGATGAGATGTGCATGAAAACTCAGCGATATTAGGGAAGGTATGAGAGGTGCACAAAAACTCAGTGATATAGGAGAAGTTATGAGAGGAGTGTGAAAACACAGCGAAATAGGGGAAGGTATGAAAGGTGCACGAAAACACAGCGATATAGTGGAAGGAATCGGAGGTGCGCGAAAACTGTGCGATATTGGGGAAGGTATGAGAGGTGCGCGAAGGCACAGTGACATAGGGGATGCAATGGGAGGTGCGCGAATACACAGCGATATAGGGGACGTTATGAGATGTGCATAAAAACACGGCAATATAGGGGAAGTTATGAGAGGTACACAAAAATACAGCAATGCAGGAGAAGGTATGAGAGGTGCGTGAAAACACAGCGATATAAGGGGAGGTATGAGAGGTACACGAAAACACAGCGATATAAGGGAAGTTATGGGAGGTGCTCGAAAACAGGGTGATATAGAGAAAGGTATGAGAGGTGTGCGAAGGCACAGCAATATAGGGGATGATATGGGAGGTGCACGAAAACACAGCGATATAGGGGAAGATATGAGAGGTGTGTGAGAACACGTTGATACAGGGAACAGTATCAGAAGTGCGAGAACACAGAGCGATATAGGGGAAGTAATGAGAGGAGCGGAAACACAGCGATATAGGTGAAGACATGAGAGGTGCACGAAAACACGGCAATATAGGGGAAGCTATGAGAGGTAAGCAATAACACAGCGATAAAGTTGAAGTTATGGGATGTGCGCGAAAACAGGGCGATATAAGGGAAGATATGAGAGGTGCGCAAAAACACAGCGATGTATGCGAAGCCATGAGAGGTGCGCGGGAAACAGGGCGATATAGGGGAAGGTATGAGTGGTGCGCGAAGGCACAGCGATATAGGGGATGCTATGGGAGGTGCGTGAATACACAGAGATATAGGAGACGTTATGAGATGTGCATGAAAACACGGCGATAGTCGGGAAGCCATGAGAGGTGTGCGAAAACACAGCGATATAGGGGAAGGTATGAGAGCTGCGTGAAAACACAGTGATATAGGGGAAGGTATGAGAGGAGCGCGAAAACAGGGCGATAGAGTGGAGGTTATGAGAGGTGCGTGAAACCCCAGCGACATTGGGGACGTTATGAGATGTGCATGAAAATACGGTGATATTGGGGAAGGTATGAGAGGTGTGCAAAAACACAGCGGTATACGGGAATGCATGAGAGCTGCACGAAAACAGCGATATAGGTGAAGGAATGGGAGGTGGGCAAAAACAGGGCGATATAAGTGAAGCTATGGGAGGTGCGTGAATATACAGCGATATAGAGGACGTTATGAGATGTGCATAACAACACGGCGATATAGGGGAAGCTATGAGAGGTGAGAAATAACACAGCGATAAAGGTGAATCTATGGGATGTGCACGAAAAGACAGCGATATAGGGGAAGCTATGAGAGGTGCGCAAGGCACAGCGATTTTGGGGATGCTATGGGAGGTGCGTGAATACACAGCGATATAGGGGACGTGATGAGATGTGCATGTAAACGCAGTGATATTAGGGAAGGTATGAGAGGTGCACAAAAACACAGCGATATAGGAGAAGTTATGAGAGGTGTGCGAAAATACAGCGATATAGGGGAAGGTATGAAAGGTGCACGAAAACGCACTGATATAAGGGAAGTTATAGGAGGTGCGCGAAAACAGGGCGATATAGGGAAGGTATGAGAGGTGCTTGAAGGCACAGCGATATAGGGGATGCTATGGGAGGTGCGCAAAAACACAGCGATATAGGAGACGGTATGAGATGTGCATAAAAACATGGCGATATAGGGGGAGGTATGAGAGGTGCGCGTAAACACGGCGATATAGGGGAAAGTATGAGAGGTGCGCGAAAACTTGGTGTTACAGGGGAATGCATCAGAGGTGCCAGAAAACACAGCGATGTAGTGGAAGTCATGAGAGGTGCGCGAGAACAGGGCAATATAGTGGAAGGTATGGAATGTGCGCGAAAACAGTTGCGATATAGGGGAAGGGATGAGAGGTGCGCGAAGGCACAGCGATATAGGGGATGCTATGGGAGGTGCTCGAATACACAGTGATACAGGGGACGTAATAGGATGTGCATAAAAACATGGCAATATAGGGGAAGTTATGAGAGGTGCGCAAAAATGCAGCAATACAGGGGAAGTTATGAGAGGTGCGTGAAAACACAGTGATATAAGGGGAGGTATGAGAGGTACACTAAAACACAGCAATATAGGGGAAGGTATGGGAGGTGCTCGAAAACAGAGCGATATAGGGAAATGTATGAGACGTCTGCGAAACTCAGCAATATAGGGGATGGTATGGGAGATGCACGAAAACACAGTGATATAGGGGAAGACATGAGAGGTGCGTGAAAACAGAGCGATATAGGGGACGCTATTGGACGTGCGCGAAAACAGTGATATAGGGGAAGATATGGGAGGAGTGCGAGAACACGGCGATATAGGTGAAATTATGAGAGGTGCGCGAAAACACGTTGATACAGGGAACTGTATCAAAAGTGCGAGAACACAGAGCGATATAGGGGAAGTAATGAGAGGAGCGGAAACACAGCGATATAGGTGAAGAAATGAGAGGTGCGCGAAAACATGGTGATATAGGGGAAGGTATGAGGTGCACAAAAACACAACGATGTAGGCGAAGCCATGCGAGGTTCACGGAAAACAGGGCGATATAGGGAAAGGTATGAGTGGTGCGCAAGGCACAGCGATATAGGGGATGCTATGGGATGTGCGTGAATACACAGAGATATAGGGGACGTGATGAGATGTGCATGAAAACGCAGTGATATTAGGGAAGGTATGAGAGGTGCACAAAAACACAGCGATATAGGAGAAGTTATGAGAGGTGTGCGAAAATACAGCGATATAGGGGAAGGTATGAAAGGTGCACGAATACGCAGTGATATAAGGGAAGGTATAGGAGGTGCGCGAAAACAGGGCGATATAGGGAAGGTATGAGAGGTGCTCGAAGGCACAGCGATATAGGGGATGCTATGGGAGGTGCGCAAAAACACAGCGATATAGGAGACGGTATGAGATGTGCATAAAAACATGGCGATATAGGGGGAGGTATGAGAGGTGCGCGTAAACACGGCGATATAGGGGAAAGTATGAGAGGTGCGCGAAAACTTGGTGTTACAGGGGAATGCATCAGAGGTGCCAGAAAACACAGCGATGTAGTGGAAGACATGAGAGGTGCGCGAGAACAGGGCAATATAGTGGAAGGTATGGAATGTGCGCGAAAACAGATGCGATATAGGGGAAGGTATGAGAGGTGCGCGAAGGCACAGCGATATAGGGGATGCTATGGGAGGTGCTCGAATACACAGCGATACAGGGGACGTAATAGGATGTGCATAAAAACACGGCAATATAGGGGAAGTTATGAGAGGTGCGTAAAAATGCAGCAATACAGGGGAAGATATGAGAGGTGCGTGAAAACACAGCGATATAAGGGGAGGTATGAGAGGTACACGAAAACACAGCGATATAGGGGAAGGTATGGGAGGTGCTCGAAAACAGGGCGATATAGGGAAAGGTATGAGACGTGTGCGAAACTCAGCAATATTGGGGATGGTATGGGAGATGCACGAAAAAACAGTGATATAGGGGAAGACATGAGAGGTGCGTGAAAACAGAGCGATATAGGGGACGCTATTGGACGTGCGCGAAAACACAGTGATATAGGGGAAGATATGAGAGGTGTGCGAGAACACGGCGATATAGGTGAAATTATGAGAGATGCGCGAAAACACGTTGATACAGGGAACTGTATCAGAAGTGCGAGAACACAGAGCGATATAGGGGAAGTAATGAGAGGAGCGGAAACACAGCGATATAGGTGAAGAAATGAGAGGTGCGCGAAAACACGGTGATATAGGGGAAGGTATGAGGTGCGCAAAAAGTCAGCGATGCAGGCGAAGCCATGGGAGGTTCACGGAAAACAGGGCGATATAGGGGAAGGTATGAGTGATGCGCGAAGGCACAGCGATATAGGGGATTCTATGGGAGGTGCGTGAATACACAGAGATATAGAAGACGTTATGAGATGTCCATGAAAACACGGCGATATTGGGGAAGCCATGATAGGTGTGCGAAAATACAGCGATATATGGGACGGTATGGGAGGTGTGCGAAAACAGGGCGACATAGGTGAAGGTATGAGAGGTGCACGAAGGCACAGCGACATAGGGGATGCTATAGCAGTTGCGCTAATACACAGCGATATATGGGACGTTAAGAGATGTGCATGAAAACGCGGCGATATTGGGGAAGCCATGAGAGGTTTGCAAAAATACGGCAATATAGGAGAAATTATGAGAGGTGCGTGAAAACACAGCGAGATAAGGGAAGGTATGAGAGGTGCACGAATACGCAGCGATATTGGGGAAGGTATGGGAGGTGCGCGAAAACAGGGCGATATAGGGGAAGTTATGAGAGGTGCGCGAAGGCACAGCGATATAGGGGATGTTATGAGAGGTGCGCAAAAACACCGTGATATAGGGGAAGACATGAGAGGTGCGCAAAAACAGGGCAATATAGTGGAACCTATGGGATGTTGGCGAAACCATGGCGATACAGCGGAATGTATCAGAGGTGCGGAAAACACAGCGATATAGGGGACGCTATGGGACATGCGCAAAAAAACAGTGATATAGGGGAAAGTATGAGAGGTGTGCGAGAACACGGTGATATAGGGGAAATTGTAAGAGGTGTGCGAAAACACGGCGATACGGCAAAATGTATCAGATGTGCTAGAAAACACAGCGATATAGGGGGAGATATGAGAGGTGCATAAAAACACAGCAATATAGGTGAAGGTGTGGAAGGTGCGCGAAAACAGGGCGATATAGGGGAAGGTATGAGAGGTGCGCGAAGGCACAGCAATATAAGGGATGCTATGGGAGGTGCACGAATACACAGCAATATAGGGGACGCAATGAGATGTGCATGAAAACACGGCAATATAGGGGAAGGTATAAGAGCTGCACAAAAATACAGTGATATAGGAGAAGTTATGAGAGGTGCGTAAAAACACAGCGAGATAAGGGAAGGTATGAGAGGTGCAGGAAAACACAGCAATATTGGGGAAGATATCGGTGGTGCGCGAAAACCGGGCGATATAGTGGAAGTTATGAGAGGTGCGCGAAGGCACAGCGATATAGGGGATTGTATGAGAGGTGCGCGAAAACACCGTGATATAGGGGAAGACATGAGAGGTGCGCAAAAACAGGGCAATATAGTGGAACCTATGGGATGTGCGCGAAACCACAACGATACAGGGGAATGTATCAGAGGTGCGAGAAAACACAGCGATATAGGGGACGCTATGGGACATGCGCAAAAAAACAGTGATATAGGGGAAGGTATGAGAGGTGTGCGAGAACACGGCGATATAGGGGAAATTGTAAGAGGTGCGCAAAAACATGGCAATACAGGAGAATGTATCAGAGGTGCGAGAAAACACAGCGATATAGGGGAAGTAATGATAGGAGCGAAAACATAGCGATATATGTGAAGACATGCGAGGTGCGCAAAAACACGGCGATATAGGGTAAGCTATGAGAGGTGAGCAATAACGCAGCGATCAAGGTGAAGCTATGGGATGTGCGCGAAAACAGCGATGCAGGTGAAGCTATGGGATGTGCGCGAAAACTCAGCGATATAGGGGACGGTATGAGATGTGCATGAATACACGGCGATATTGGGGAAGCCATGAGAGGTGCCTGAAAACACAGCGATATAGGGGAAAGTATGAGAGGTGCGCAAGGCACGGCGATATAGGGAATACTATGGGATATGCGCGAATACACAGTGATATAGGGGACGTGATGAGATGTGCATGAAAACGCAAAGGTATTCGGGAAGGTATGGGAGGTGCACGAATACACAGCGATATAGGGGACGTTATGAGATGTGCATAAAATCACGGCGATATAGGGGAAGTTATGAGAGGTGCGCAAAAATACAGAAATATAGGGCAAGTTATGAGAGGTGCGTGAAAACACAACGATATAGGGGGAGGTATGAGAGGTACACGAAAACGCAGCGATATAAGGGAAGGTATAGGAGGGGCGTGAAAACAGGGCAATATAGGGGAAGGTATGAGAGGTGCACGAACACGCAGCGATATAAGGGAAGGTATAGGAGGTGCGCGAAAACAGGGCCATATAGGGGAAGGTATGAGAGGTGCACGAAGGCATAGCGATATAAGGGATGCTATGGGAGGTGCGTGAATATACAGCGATATAGGGGACATGATAAGATGTGCATGAAAACACAGCGATATTAAGGAAGGTATGATAGGTGCACAAGAACACAGCGATATAGGAGAAGTTATGAGAGGTGTGTGAAAACGCAGAGATATAGGGGAAGGTATGAGAGGTGCACGAAAACAGCGATATAGGTGAAGGAATGGGAGGTGCGCGAAAACAGGGCGATATAGGTGAAGGAATGGGAGGTGTGCGAAGACACAACGCATTATAGGGGATGCTATGGGACGTGCGCGAATACACAGCGATATAGTGGACTTTATGAGATGCGCATAACAACATGGCGATATAGGGGAAGTTACCAGTGGTGCCCAAAAACACGGCGATACAGGGGAAGCTATGAGAGCTGAGCAATAACACAGCGATAAAGGTGAATCTATGGGATGTGCGCAAAAAGACAGCGATATAGGGGAAGGTATGAGAGGTGTGCAAGGCACAGCGATATAGGGGGAGGTATGAGAGGTGCACGAAAACACAGCGATATAGGGGAAGGTATGGAAGGTGCTCGAAAACTGGGTGATATAGATGAAGTTATGAGAGTTATGCAAAGGCACAGCAATATAGGGGATGCTATGGAAGGTGCGCGAAAACACAGTCACATAGTGGAAGACAGGAGAGGTGCGCGAATACACGGTGATATAGGGGAAGCTATGAGAGGTGAGCAAAAACACGGCGATACAGGGGAAGCTATGAGAGGTGAGCAATAACACAGCGATAAAGGTGAATCTATGGGATGTGCGCGAAAAGACAGCGATATAGTGGAAGTTATGAGTGGTGTGCGAGAATACGGCGATATAGGGGAAATTATGAGAGGTGTGCGAAAACACGGCGATACGGGAGAATGTATCAGACGTGCGAGAAAACACAGCGATATAGGGGAAGTATTGAGAGGATCGAAAACATAGCGATCTAGGTGAAGACATGAGAGGTGCGCGAAAACACAGCGATATAGGGGAAGCTATGAGAGGTGAGCAAAAACACGGCGATACAGGGGAAGCCATGAAGGTGAGCAATAACACAGCGATAAAGGTGAATCTATGGGATGTGCGCGAAAAGACAGCGATATAGGGGAAGTTATGAGAGGTGCGCAAGGCACAGCGATATAGGGGATGCTATGGGAGGTGCGTGAATACACAGCGATATTGGGGACGTGATGTGATGTGCATGAAAACGCAGTGATATTAGGGAAGGTATGAGAGGTGCACAAAAACACAGCGATATAGGAGAAGTTATGAGATGTGTGCGAAAACACAGCGATATAGGGGAAGGTATGAAAGGTGCACGAAAACGCAGTGATATAAGGGAAGGTATAGGAGGTGCGCGAAAACAGGGCGATATAGGGCAAGGTATGAGAGGTGCACGAAGGCACAGCGATATAGGGGATGGTATGGGAGGTGCGCAAAAACACAGCGATATAGGAGACGGTATGAGATGTGCATAAAAACATGGCGATATAGGGGCAGGTATGAGAGGTGCGCGTAAAAACGGCGATATAGGGGAAAGTATGAGAGGTGCGCGAAAACTTGGCGTTACAGGGGAATGCATCAGAGGTGCCAGAGAACACAGCGATGTAGTGGAAGACATGAGAGGTGTGCGAAAACAGGGCAATATAGTGGAAGGTATGGGATGTGCGCAAAAACAGGGCGATATAGGGGAAGGTATGATTGTACGCGAAGGCACAGCGATATAGGGGACGCTATGAGATGTGCATGAAAACACGGCAATATAGGGGAAGGTATAAGAGCTGCACAAAAATAAAGTGATATAGGAGAAGTTATGAGAGGTGCGTGAAAGCACAGCGAGATAAGGGAAGGTATGAGAGGTGCAGGAAAACACAGCAATATTGGGGAAGATATGGGTGGTGCGCGAAAACCGGGCGATATAGGGGATGCTATGAGAGGTGCGCGAAAACACCGTGATATAGGGGAAGACATGAGAGGTGTGCAAAAACAGGACAATATAGTGGAACCTATGGGATGTGCACGAAACCACAACGATACAGGGGAATGTATCAGAGGTGCGAGAAAACACAGCGATATAGGGGACGCTATGGGACATGCGCAAATACACAGTGATATGGGGAAGGTATGAGAGGTGTGCGAGAACACGGCGATATAGGGGAAATTGTAAGAGGTGCGCGAAAACATGGCAATACAGGAGAATGTATCAGAGGTGCGAGAAAACACAGTGATATAGGGGAAGTAATGATAGGAGCGAAAACATAGCGATATAGGTGAAGACATGCGAGGTGCGCAAAAACACGGCGATATAGGGTAAGCTATGAGAGGTGAGCAATAACACAGCGATCAAGGTGAAGCTATGGGATGTGCGCGATAACTGCAATGTAGGCGAAGCTATGGGAGGTGCACGAAAACACAGCGATATAGGGGACTGTATGAGATGTGCATGAATACAGGGCGATATTGGGGAAGCCATGAGAGGTGCCTGAAAACACAGCGATATAGGGGAAGCTATGAGAGGTGCGCAAGGCACAGCGATAGAGGGAATACTATGGGATGTGTGCGAATACACATTGATATAGGGGACGTGATGAGATGTGCATGAAAACGCAAATGTATTAGGGAAGGTATGGGAGGTGCACGAATACACAGCGATATAGGGGACGTTATGAGATGTGCATAAAATCACGGCGATATAGGGGAAATTATGAGAGGTGCGCAAAAAAACAGAAATATAGGAGAAGTTATGAGAGGTGCGTGAAAACACAACGATATAGGGGGAGGTATGAGAGGTACACGAAAACGCAGCGATATAAGGGAAGGTATAGGAGGTGTGTGAAAACAGGGCAATATAGGGGAAGGGCGATATAAGGGAAGGTATGAGAGGTGCACGAAGGCACAGCGATATAGGGGATGCTATGGGAGGTGCGCGAAAACACAGCGATATAGGAGACGGTATGAGATGTGCATAAAAACATGGCAATATAGGAGGAGGTATGAGAGGTGCGCGTAAACACGGCGATATAGGGGAAAGTATGAGAGGTGCGCGAAAACTTGGCGTTATAGGGGAATGCATCAGAGGTGCCAGAAAACACAGCGATGTAGTGGAAGACATGAGAGGTGCGCGAAAACAGGACAATATAGTGGAAGGTATGGTATGTGCGCGGAAACGGCGATATAGGGGAAGGAATGAGAGGTGCGCGAAAACACAGCAATATGGGGGACGCTATGGGACGTGCGCGAAAACACAGTGATATAGGGGAAGTTATGAGAGGCGTGCGAGAACACGGCGATTTAGGGGAAATTATGAGAGGTGTGCAAAAACACGGCGATACGGGAGAATGTATCTATTGTGCAGGAAAACTCAGTGATATAGGGGAAGTATTGAGAGGATCGAAAACATAGCGATCTAGGTGAAGGCATGTGAGGTGAGCAAAAACACGGCAATACAGGGGAAGCTATGAGAGGTGAGCAATAGCACAGCGATAGAGGAGAATCTATGGGATGTGCGCGAAAAGACAGCGATATAGGGGAAGATATGAGAGGTGCGCAAGGCACAGCGATACAGAGGATGCTATGGGAAGAGCGCGAATACACAGTGATATAGGGCACGTGATGAGATGTGCATTAAAACTCAGCGATATTAGGGAAGGTATGAGAGGTGCACAAAAACACAGTGATATAGGAGAAGGTATGAGAGGTGTGTGAAAACACAGCGATATAGGCGAAGGTATGGGAGGTGCTCGAAAACAGAGCGATATAGGGAAAGGTATGAGACGTGTGCGAAACACAGCAATATAGGGGATGTTATGGGAGATGCACGAAAACACAGTGATATAAGGGAAGACATGAGAGGTGCGTGAAAACAGAGCGATATAGGGGACGCTATTGGACGTGCGCGAAAACACAGTGATATAGGGGAAAATATGAGAGGAGAGCGAGAACACGGCGATATAGGTGAAATTATGAGAGGTGCGCGAAAACACGTTGATACAGGGAACTGTATCAGAAGTGCAAGAACACAGAGCGATATAGGGGAAGTAATGAGAGGAATGGAAACATAGCGATATAGGTGAAGAAATGAGAGGTGCGTGAAAACACGGCGATATAGGGGAAGGTATGAGAGGTGTGCAAAAACACAGCGATGTAGGTGAAGCCATGGGAGGTGCACGGGAAACAGGGCGATATAGGGGAAGGTATGAGCGATGCGCGAAGGCAGAACGATATAGAGGATGCTATGGGAGGTGCGTGAATACACAGAGATGTAGGAGACGTTATGAGATGTGCATGAAAACACGGCGATATTGGGAAAGCCATGAGAGGTGTGCAAAAATACGGCGATATAGGAGAAATTATAAGAGGTGCGTGAAAACACTGTGATATAGGGGGAGGTATGAGAGGTGCACGAAAACACGACGATATTGGGGAAGGTATGGGAGGTGCGCGAAAGCAGGGCGATATAGGGGAAGTTATGAGAGGTGCGCGAGAGCACAGCGATATAGGGGATGCTATGAGAGGTGCGCAAAAACACCGTGATATAGGGGAAGACATGAGAGGTGCGCAAAAACAGGGCAATATAGTGGAACCTATGGGATGTGCGCGAAACTACGGCGATACAGGGGAATGTATCAGAGGTGCGAGAAAACACAGCGATATAGGGGATGCTATGGGAGGTGCGCGAAAACACAGCGATATAGGAGACGGTATGAGATGTGCATAAAAACACGGCGATATAGACGAAAGTAGAGAGGTGCGCGAAAACTTGGCGTTACAGGGGAATGCATCAGAGGTGCCAGAAAAGACAGCTATGTAGGGGAATACATGAGAGGTGCGCAAAAACAGGACAATATAGTGGAAGCTATGGGATGTGCACGAAAACAGGGCGATATAGGAGAAGCTATGAGAGGTGCGCGAAAACACAGCGATATAGGGGACGCAATGGGACGTGCGCGAAAACACAGTGATATAGGAGAAGTTAAGAGAGGTGTGTGAAAACACAGCGATATAGGGGAAGGTATGAGAGGTGCACGAAGGCACAGCGATATAGGGGATGCTATGGGAGGTGCACGAAAACATGGCGATATAGGAGACGGTGTGATATGTGCATAAGAACATGGCGATATAGGGGGAGGTGTGAGAGTTGCGCGAAAACTTGGCGTTACAGGGGAATGCATCAGAGGTGCCAGAAAACACAGCTATGCAGTGGAATACATGAGAGGTGCGCGAAAACAGGGCAATATAGTGGAAGCTATGGGGTGTGCACGAAAACAGGGCGATATAGGGGAAGCGATGAGAGGTGCGTGAAAACAGCGATATAGGGGAAGCAATGGGACGTGCGCGAAAACAGGGCGATATAGGGGAAGCGATGAGAGGTGTGCGAAAACACAGCGATATAGAGGAAGCAATGGGACGTGCGCGAAAACACAGCGATATAGGGGAAGGTATGAGAGGTGTGCGAGAACACGGTGATATAGGGGAAATTATGAGAGGTGTGCGAAAACACGGCGATACGGCAAAATGTATCAGATGTGCGAGAAAACACAGCGATATAGGGGAAGTATTAAGAGGAGCGAAAACATAGCGATCTAGGGGAAGGCATAAGAGGTACGCGAAGGCACAGTTATATAGGGATGCTATGAGAGGTGCCGGAAAACACAGCGTTATAGGGGATGCTATGGGACGTGCGCGAAAACACGGCGATATAGGGGAAATTATGAGAGGTGCGCGAAAACACGGCGATATAGGGGAAGTAATGAGAGGAGCGAAAACATAGCAATCTAGGTGAAGACATGAGAGGTGCGCGAAAACACAGCGATATAGGGGAAGCTATGAAAGGTGAGCAAAAACACGGCGATTTAAGGGAAGCACTGAGAGGTGAGCAATAACCCAGTGATGAAGTTGAATCTATTGGATGTGTGCGAAAAGACACCGATATAGGGGAAGGTATGGGAGGTGCCCAAGGCACAGCGATATAGGGGATGCTATGGGAGGTGCATGAATACACAGCGATATAGGGGACGTTATGAGATGTGCAGGAAGAAGCAGCGATATTAGGGAAGATATAAGAGGTGCACAAAAACACAGCGATATAAGAGAAGTTATGAGAGGTGCACGAAAACAGGGCGATATAGGGGACGGTATGAGATTTGTATGAAAACATGGCGATATAGGGGAAGCTATGAGAGGTGCGCGAAAACACGACAATATAGGGGACGGTATGAGAGGTGCACAGTAATACAGCGATATAGGGGAAGGTATGGGAGGTGCGCGAAAACAGGGCGATATAGGGGACGGTATGAGAGGTGCACAATAATACAGCGATATAGGGGAAGGTATGAGAGGTGCGCGAAGGCACAGTGATATAGGGGATGCTACGGGAGGTGCGCGAATGCACAGCAATATAGGGGACGTTATGAGATGTGCATGAAAACACGGCAATATAGGGGAAGGTATGAGATGTACGTAAAAGTACAGCGATATAGGAGAAGTTATGAGAGGTGCGTGAAAACACAGCGATATAGGGGAAGGTATGAGAGGTGCACAATAATACAGCGATATAGGGGGAAGGTATGGGAGGTGCGCGAAAACAGGGCGACATAGGGGACGTTATGAGATTTGCTTGAAAACACATCAATATAGGGGAAGGTATGAGATGTGCACAAAAATACAGCGATATAGCAGAAGTTATGAGAGGTGCGTGAAAACACAGCAATACAGGGGAAGGTATGAGAGGTGCACGAAAACACAGCAATATAGGGGACGCTATGGGAGGTGCGCGAAAACACAGCGATAAAGGGGACATTACGAGATGTGCATCAATACACGGCGATATTGGGGAAGCCATGAGAGGTGCATGAAAACACAGCGATACAGGGGAAGGTATGAGAGGTGTGCAAAAACACAGCGATATCGGGGAAGTTATGGGAAGTGAGCGAAAACAGGGCGATATAGGGGAAGGTATGAGAGGTACGCGAAGGCACAGTGATATAGGGGGCTATGGGAGGTGCACGAATACACAGCTATATAGGGGACGTTATGAGATGTGCATGAAAACACGGCAATATGGGGGAAGGTATGAGAGATGCGCAAAAATACAGCATTATAGCAGAATTTATGAGAGGTGCGTGAAAACACAGTAATATAGGGCAAGGTATGAGAAGTGCACGAAAACACAGCAATATAGGGGAAGGAATGGGAGGTGCACGAAAACACAGCGATATAGGGGAGGCTATGGGACGTGCGCGCAAACACGGAAATATAGGGGAACTTATGAGAAGTGCACGAAAACACGGCGATACAGGGGAATGTATCAGAGGTGCGAGAAAGCACAGCGATATAGGGGACGTTATAGGAAGTGCGCGAAAACATGGCGATACAGGGGAATGTATCAGAGGTGCGAGAGAACATAGCGAGATAGGGGAAGTAGTGAGAAAAGCGAAAACATAGCGATCTAGGTGAAGACATGAGAGGTGCGCGAAAACACAGCGATATAGGGGAAGCTATGAAAGGTGAGCAAAAACACGGCGATATAGGGGAGGCTCTGCGAGGTGTACAATAACACAGTGATAAAGTTGAATCTATGGGATGTTTGCGAAAAGACACCGATATAGGGGAAGGTATGGGAGGTGCGCAAGGCACAGCGATATAGGGGATGCTATGGGAGGTGCGTGAATACACAGCGATATAGGGGACGTTATGAGATGTGCAGGAAGAAGCAGCGATATTAGCGAAGATATAAGAGGTGCACAAAAACACAGCGATATAGGAGAAGTTATGAGAGGTGCGTGAAAACACAGCGATATAGAGGGAGGTATGAGAGGTGCACGAAAACACAGCGATACAGGGGAAGCTATGGGTGGTGCTCGAAAACAGGGCGATATAGGGGACGGTATGAGATTTGTATGAAAACATGGCGATATAGGGGAAGCTATGAGAGGTGTGCGAAAACACGACAATATAGGGGACGGTATGAGAGGTGCGCAAGGCACAGCGATATAGGGGATGCTATGGGAGGTGCGTGAATACACAGCGATATTGGGTAAGCCATGAGAGGTGCATGAAAACACAGCGATATAGGGGAAAGTATGAGAGGTGTGCAAAAACACAGCGATAATGGGGAAGTTATGGGAAGTGAGCGAAAACAGGGCGATATAGGCGAAGGTATGAAAAATGCGCGAAGGCACAGCAATACGTGGGAGGCTATGGGAGGTGCGCGACTACACAGTGATATAGGGGACGTTATGAGATGTGCATAAAAACACAGCGATATGGGGGAAGTTATGAGAGGTGCGCAAAAATGCAGTAATATTGGAGAAGTTATGAGAGGTGCCTGAAAAAACAGCGATATAGGGGACCGTATGAGAGGTTTGCGAAAACAGGGCGATATAGGGGAAGTTATGAGAGGTGCGCGAAGGCACAGTGATATAGGGGAAGTAATGATAGGAGCAAAAACATAGCGATATAGGTGAAGACATGCGAGGTGCGCAAAAACACGGCGATATAGGGGAAGCTCTGAGAGGTGAGCAATAACACAGCCATCAAGGTGAAGCTATGGGTTGTGCGCGAAAACAGCGATGTAGTCGAAGCTATGGGAGGTGCACGAAAACATAGCGATATCGGGGAAGTTATGAGAGGTGCGCGAAGGCACAGTGATATAGGGGATGCTACGGGAGGTGCGCGAATGCACAGCGATATAGGGGACGTTATGAGATGTGCATAAAAACACAGCGATATGGGGGAAGTTATGAGAGGTGCGCAAAAATGCAGCAATATTGGAGAAGTTATGAGAGGTGCGTGAAAACACAGCGATATAGGGGAAGGTATGAGAGGTCTGCGAAAACAGGGCGATATAGGGGAAGGTATGAGAGGTGCGCAAAGGCACAGTGATATAGGGGATGCTACGGGAGGTGCGCGAATGCACAGCGATATAGGAGACGTTATGAGATGTGCATGAAAACACGGCAATATATGGGAAGGTATGAGATGTACGCAAAAGTACAGCGATATAGGAGAAGTTATGAGAGGTGCGTGAAAGCACAGCGATATAGGGCAAGGTATGAGAGGTGCACAATAATACAGCGATATAGCAGAAGTTATGAGAGGTGCGTGAAAATACACCGATACAGGGGAAGGTATGAGAGGTGCGCGAAAACACAGCGATTAAGGGGACAGTACGAGATGTGCATGAATACACGGCGATATTGGGGAAGCCATGAGAGGTGCATGAAAACACAGCGATATAGGGGAAGGTATGAGAGGTGTGCAAAAACACAGCGATATCGGGGAAGTTATGGGAAGTGAGCAGAAACAGGGCGATATAGGGGAAGGTATGAGAGGTGCGCGAAGGCACAGTGATATAGGGGGCTATGGGAGGTGCACGAATACACAGCTATATATGGGACGTTATGAGATGTGCATGAAAACACAGCAATATGGGGGAAGGTATGAGAGGTGCACGAAAACACAGCAATATAGGGGAAGGAATGGGAGGTGCGCGAAAACAGTGCGATATAGGGGAAGGTATGAAAGGTGCCCGAAAACACAGCGATATAGGGAAGGCTATGGGACGTGCGCGCAAACACGGCAATATAGCGGAACTTATGAGAAGTGCACGAAAACACGGCGATGCAGGGGAATGTATCAGAGGTGCGAGAAAGCACAGCGATATAGGGGACGTTATGAGATGTGCATGAAAACACAGCGATATAGGGGAAGATATGAGAGGTACACGAAAACACGGCGATATGGGAGAATGTATCAGAGGTGTGAGAAAACACAGCGATATA
This sequence comes from Mobula birostris, assembly GCF_030028105.1. NCBI lineage: Eukaryota > Metazoa > Chordata > Chondrichthyes > Myliobatiformes > Myliobatidae > Mobula > Mobula birostris. The sequence goes on along the minus strand of NW_027275486.1, from coordinate 26,822 downwards.
GGGGAAGTAATGAGAGGAGCGAAAACATAGCGATCTAGGTGAAGACATGAGAGGTGCGCGAAAACACGACGATATAGGGGAAGCTATGAGAGGTGCACAAAAATGCAGCAATATAGGAAAAGTTAAGAGAGGTGCGTGAAAACACAGCGATATAGGGGAAGGTATGAGAGGTGCACGAAGGCACAGCGATATAGGGGATGCTATGGGAGGTGCACGAAAACACAGCGATATAGGAGACGGTATGAGATGTTCATAAAAAAATGGCGATATAGGGGGAGGTATGAGAGTTGCGCGAAAACTTGGCGTTACAGGGGAATGCATCAGAGGTGCCAGAAAACACAGGTATGTAGAGGAATACATGAGAGGTGCAGGAAAACAGGGCAATATAGTGGAAGCTATGGGATGTGCACGAAAACAGGGCGATATATGGGAAGGTATGAGAGGTGTGCGAGAACACGGTGATATAGGGGAAATTATGAGAGGTGTGCGAAAACACGGCGATACGGCAAAATGTATCAGATGTGCGAGAAAACACAGCGATATAGGGGAAGTATTAAGAGGAGCGAAAACATAGCGATCTAGGTGAAGACATGAGAGGTGCGCGAAAACACGGCAATATAGGGGAAGCTATGAGAGGTGTGCAAAAATACAGCGATATAGGGGACGGTATGGGAGGTGTGCGAAAACAGGGCGACAGAGGGGAAGGTATGAGAGGTGCGCGAAGGCACAGCGATATAGGGGATGCTATGGCAGTTGCGCAAACACACAGCGATATATGGGACGTAAAGAGATGTGCATGAAAACGCGGCGATATTGGGGAAGCCATGAGAGGTGTGCAAAAATACGGCAATATAGGAGAAATTATGAGAGGTGCGTGAAAACACTGTGATATAGGGGGAGGTATGAGAGGTGCACGAAAACACGGCGATATTGGGGAAGGTATGGGAGGTGCGCAAAAGCAGGGCGATATAGGAGAAGTTATGAGAGGTGCGCGAAAACACGTTGATACAGGGAACAGTATCAGAAGTGCGAGAACACAGAGCGATATAGGGGAAGTAATGAGAGGAGCGGAAACACAGCGATATGGGTGAAGACATGAGAGGTGCGCGAAAACACGGTGATATAGGGGAAGTTATGAGAGGTAAGCAATAACACAGCGATGTATGCGAAGCCATGGGAAGTGCACGGGAGACAGGGCGATATAGGGGACGGTATGAGCGGTACGCGACGGCACAGCGATATAAGGAATGCTATGGGAGGTGCGTGAATACTCAGAGATATAGGAGACGTTATGAGATGTGCATGAAAACACGGCGATATTGGGGAAGCCATGAGAGGTGTGCAAAAATACAGCGATATAGGGGACGGTATGGGAGGTGTGCGAAAACAGGGCGACATAGGGGAAGGTATGAGAGGTGCGCGAAGGCACAGCGATATAGGGGATGCTATGGCAGGTGCGCGAATACACAGCGATATATGGGACGTTAAGAGATGTGCATGAAAACACGGCAATATATGGGAAGGTATGAGATGTACGCAAAAGTACAGCGATATAGGAGAAGTTATGAGAGGTGCGTGAAAACACAGCGATATAGGGCAAGGTATGAGAGGTGCACAATAATACAGCGATATAGGTGAAGGTATGGGAGGTGCGCGAAAACAGGGCGATATAGGGGACGTTATGAGATTTGCATGAAAACACATCAATATAGGGGAAGGTATGAGATGTGCACAAAAATACAGCGATATAGCAGAAGTTATGAGAGGTGCGTGAAAACACAGCGATACAGGGGAAGGTATGAGAGGTGCGCGAAAACACAGCGATATAGGGGACGCTATGGGAGGTGCGCGAAAACACAGCGATAAAGGGGACAGTACGAGATGTGCATGAATACACGGCGATATTGGGGAAGCCATGAGAGGTGCATGAAAACACAGCAATATAGGGGAAGGTATGAGAGGTGTGCAAAAACACAGCGATATCGGGGAAGTTATGGGAGGTGAGCGAAAACAGGGCGATATAGGGGAAGGTATGAGAGGTGCGCGAAGGCACAGTGATATAGGGGGCTATGGGAGGTGCACGAATACACAGCTATATAGGGGACGTTATGAGATGTGCATGAAAACACGGCAATATGGGGGAAGGTATGAGAGGTGCGCAAGAATACAGCATTATAGCAGAATTTATGAGAGGTGCGTGAAAACACAGTAATATAGGGCAAGGTATGAGAGGTGCCCGAAAACACAGCGATATACGGGAGGCTATGGGACGTGCGCGCAAACACGGCAATATAGGGGAACTTATGAGAAGTGCACGAAAACACGGCGATACAGGGGAATGTATCAGAGGTGCGAGAAAGCACAGCGATATAGGGGACGTTATGAGATGTGCATGAAAACACAGTGATATAGGGGAAGATATGAGAGGTACACGAAAACATGGCTATATGGGAGAATGTATCAGAGGTGTGAGAAAACACAGCGATATAGGGGAAGTAATGAGAGGAGCGAAAACATAGCGATCTAGGTGAAGACATGAGAGGTGCGCGAAAACACGGCGATATAGGGGAAGCTATGAGAGGTGAGCAAAAACACGGCGATATAGGGGAAGCTGTGAGAGGTGTGCAATAACACAGCGATAAAGTTGAATCTATGGGATGTGCGCGAAAAGACAGCGATATATGGGAAGGTATGAGAAGTGCGCAAGGCACAGCAATATACGGGATGCTATGGGAGGTGCGTGAATACACAGCGATATAGGGGACGTTATGAGATGTGCATTAAAATGCAGCGATATTAAGGAAGAAATAAGAGGTGCAGAAAACAAGGGTGATATAGGAGAAGTTATGAGAGGTGTGTGAAAACATAACGATATAGGGGAATGTATGAGAGATGCACGAAAACACAGCGATATAGGGGAAGGTCTGGGAGGTGCGCGAAAACACAGCGATATAGGGGATGCTATGGGATGTGCGTGAAAACACAGTGATATAGGAGACGGTATGAGATGTGCATGAAAACACAACGATATAGGGGAAGATATGAGAGGTACAGGAAGCCACAGCGATATAACAGATGGTATGGGATGTGCGCGAAATCACAGCGATATAGGGGACGCTATGGGAGGTGCGCGAAAACACAGCGATAAAGGGGACGGTATGAGATGTGCATGAATACACGTGGATATTGGGGAAGCCATGAGAGGTGCTTGAAAACACAGCGACATAGGGGAAGGTATGAGAGGTGTGCAAAAACACAGCGATATAGGGGAAGTAATGAGAGGAGCGAAAACATAGCGATCTAGGTGAAGACATGAGAGGTGCGCGAAAACACGGCGATATAGGGGAAGCTATGAGAGGTGAGCAAATACACGGCGATATAGGGGAAGCTGTGAGAGGTGTGCAATAACACAGCGATAAAGTTGAATCTATGGGATGTGCGCGAAAAGACAGCGATATAGGGGAAGGTATGAGAAGTGCGCAAGGCACAGCAATATACGGGATGCTATGGGAGGTGCGTGAATACACAGCGATATAGGGGATGCTATGGGATGTGCGTGAAAACACAGTGATATAGGAGACGGTATGAGATGTGCATGAAAACACAACGATATAGGGGAAGATATGAGAGGTACAGGAATGCACAGCGATATAACGGATGGTATGGGATGTGCGCGAAATCACAGCGATATAGGGGACGCTATGGGAGGTGCGCGAAAACACAGCGATAAAGGGGACGGTATGAGATGTGCATGAATACACGGCGATATTGGGGAAGCCATGAGAGGTGCTTGAAAACACAGCGACATAGGGGAAGGTATGAGAGGTGTGCAAAAACACAGCGATATTGGGGAAGTTATGGGAAGTGAGCAAAAACAGGGCGATATAGGGGAAGGTATGAGAGCTGCGTGAAAACACAGTGATATAGGGGAAGGTATGAGAGGAGTGCAAAAACAGGGCGATATAGGGGAAGTTATGAGAGGTGCGTGAAAACCCAGCGACATTGGGGACGTTATGAGATGTGCATGAAAACACGGTGATATTGGGGAAGGTATGAGAGGTGTGCAAAAACACATCGATATACGGGAATGCATGAGAGGAGTGCGAAAACAGGGCGATATAGGGGAAGCTATGAGAGGTGAGCAATAACACAGCGATAAAGGGGATATTATGAGATCTGCGCAAAAATACATCGATATGGGGAAGGTATGAGAGGTGCACGAAAACAGCGATGTAGGCGAAGCGATGGGAGGTGCGCGAAAACACAGCGATATAGGGGAAGCTATGAGATGTGCATGAATACACGGCGATAGTCGGAAGCCATGAGAGGTGTGCGAAAACACAGCGATATAGGCGAAGGTATGAGAGCTGCGTGAAAACACAGTGATATAGGAGAAGGTTTGAGAGGAGCGCGAAAACTGGGCGATATAGGGGAAATTATGAGAAGTGCATGAAAACCTAGCGATATAGGGGATGTTATGAGATGTGCATGAAAACACGGCGATATAGGGGAAGGTATGAGAGGTGCGCAAAAATACAGCATTATAGCAGAATTTATGAGAGGTGCATGAAAACACAGTAATATAGGGCAAGGTATGAGAGGTGCACGAAAACACAGCAATATAGGGGAAGGAATGGGAGGTGCGCGAAAACAGTGCGATATAGGGGAAGGTATGAGAGGTGCCCGAAAACACAGCGATATAGGGGAGGCTATGGGACGTGCGCGCAAACACGGCAATATAGGGGAACTTATGAGAAGTGCACGAAAACACGGCGATGCAAGGGAATGTATCAGAGGTGCGAGAAAGCACAGCGATATAGGGGACGTTATGAGATGTGCATGAAAACACAGCGATATAGGGGAAGATATGAGAGGTACACGAAAACACGGCGATATGGGAGAATGTATCAGAGGTGTGAGAAAACACAGCGATATAGGGGAAGTAATGAGAGGAGCGAAAACATAGCGATCTAGGTGAAGACATGAGAGGTGCGCGAAAACACGGCGATATAGTGGAAGCTATGAGAGGTGAGCAAAAACACGGCGATAAAGGGGAAGCTGTGAGAGGTGTACAATAACACAGCGATAAAGTTTGGATCTATGGGATGTGCGCGAAAAGACAGCGATGTAGGGGAAGTTATGAGAGGTGCGTAAGGCACAGCAATATATGAGATGCTATGGGAGGTGCGTGAATACACAGCGATATAGGGGACGTTATGAGATGTGCATGAAAATGCAGCGATATTAAGGAAGAAAGAAGAGGTGCAGAAAACAAGGGCGATATAGGAGAAGTTATGAGAGGTGTGTGAAAACATAACGATATAGGGGAATGTATGAGAGATGCACGAAAACACAGCGATATAGGGGACGGTATGAGAGGTGCATGAATACACGGCGATATAGGGGAAGCTATGAGAGGTGCGCGAAAACACGGCAATATAGGGGACGGTATGAGAGGTAAGCAAGGCACAGCGATATAGGGGATGCTATGGGAGGTGCGTGAATACACAGCGATATACGGGACGTTATGAGATGTGCATGAAAACGCAGCGATATTAGGGAAGGTATGAGAGGTTCACAAAAGCAAGGCGACATAGGAGAATGAATGGGAAGTGTGCGAAAACAGGGCGATATAGGTGAAGGTATGAGAAGTGCGCGAAAACACAGCGTTATATGGGAAGGTATGAGAGGTGTGCAAAAACACAGCGATATAGGGGAAGACATGAGAGTTGCGAGAAAACACAGCAACATAGGGGAAGTAATGAGAGGAGCGTGAAAACACAGCGATATAGAGGGAGGTATGAGAGGTGCACGAAAACACAGCGATACAGGGGAAGGTATGGGAGGTGCTCGAAAACAGGGCGATATAGGGGACGGTATGAGATTTGTATGAAAACATGGCAATATAGGGGAAACTATGAGAGGTGCGCAAGAATACAGCATTATAGCAGAATTTATGAGAGGTGCGTGAAAACACAGTAATATAGGGCAAGGTATGAGAGGTGCACGAAAACACAGCAATATAGGGGACGGTATGAGAGGTGCGCAAGGCACAGCGATATAGGGGATGCTAAGGGAGGTGCGTGAATACACAGCGATATACGGGACGTTATGAGATGTGTCTGAAAACACGGCAATATAGGGGAAGGTAAGAGAGGTGCCCGAAAACACAGCGTTATAGGGCACGCTATGGGACGTGCGCGAAAACACGGCGATATAGGGGACGTTATGAGAGGTACACGAAAACACGGCAATATGGGAGAATGTATCAGAGGTGTGAGAAAACACAGCGATATAGGGGAAGTAATGAGAGGAGCGAAAACATAGCGATCTAGGTGAAGACATGAGAGGTGCGCGAAAACACGGCGATATAGGGGAAGCTATGAGAGGTGAGCAAAAACACGGCGATATAGGGGAAGCTGTGAGAGGTGTGCAATAACACAGCGATAAAGTTGAATCTATGGGATGTGCGCGAAAAGACAGCGATATAGGGGAAGGTATGAGAAGTGCGCAAGGCACAGCAATATAGGGGATGGTATGGGAGGTGCGTGAATACACAGCGATATAGGGGACGTTATGAGATGTGCATTAAAATGCAGCGATATTAAGGAAGAAAGAAGAGGTGCAGAAAACAAGGGCGATATAGGAGAAGTTATGAGAGGTGTGTGAAAACATAACGATATAGGGGAATGTATGAGAGATGCACGAAAACACAGCGAAATAGAGGAAGGTCTGGGAGGTGCGCGAAAACACAGCGATATAGGGGATGCTATGGGACGGTATGAGATGTGCATGAAAACACAACGATATAGGGGAAGATATGAGAGGTACAGGAATGCACAGCGATATAACGGATGGTATGGGATGTGCGCGAAATCACAGCGATAAAGGGGACGGTACGAGATGTGCATGAATACACGGCGATATTGGGGAAGCCATCAGAGGTGCTTGAAAATACAGCGACATAGGGGAAGGTATGAGAGGTGTGCAAAAACACAGCGATATCGGTGAATTTATGGGAAGTGAGCAAAAACAGGGCGATATAGGGGAAGGTATGAGAGCTGCGTGAAAACACAGTGATATAGGGGAAGGTATGAGAGGAGTGCAAAAACAGGGCAATATAGGGGAAGTTATGAGAGGTGCGTGAAAACCCAGCGATATTGGGGACATTATGAGATGTGCATGAAAACACGGTGATATTGGGGAAAGTATGAGAGGTGTGCAAAAACACAGCGATATACGGGAATGCATGAGAGGAGTGCGAAAACAGGGCGATATAGGGGAAGCTATGAGAGGTGAGCAATAACACAGCGATAAAGGGGATATTATGAGATCTGCGCAAAAATACATTGATATGGGGAAGGTATGAGAGGTGCAAGAAAACACAGTGATATAGGAGAAGGTATGAGAGGAGCGCGAAAACTGGGCGATATAGGGGAAATTATGAGAAGTGCATGAAAACCTAGCGATATAGGGGATGTTATGAGATGTGCATGAAAACACGGCGATATAGGGGAAGGTATGAGAGGTGCGCGAAGGCACAGCGATTTAGGGGAAGGTATGAGAGGTGCACGAAAACAGCGATATAGGTGAAGGAATGGGAGGTGCGCGAAAACAGGGCGATATTTGGGAAGGTATGAGAGGTGCGCGAAGGCAAAGCGATATAAGGGATGCTATGGGAGGTGCGCGAATACACAGCGATATAGAGGACGTTATGAGATGTGCATAACAACATGGCGATAGAGGGTAAGTTATGAGAGGTGTGCAAAAACACGGCGATATAGGGGAAGCTATGAGAGGTGAGCAATAACACAGCGATAAAGCTGAATCTGTGGGACGTGCACGAAAAAACAGCTATATAGGGGAAGGTATGAGAGGTGCGCAAGGCACAGCGATATAGGGGGAGGTATGAGAGGTGCACGAAAACACAGCAATATAGGAGAAGGTATGGAAGATACTCGAAAACAGGTCGATATAGGGGAAGATATGAGAGGTATGCGAAGGCACAGCAATATAGGGGATGCTATGGGAGCTGCGCAAAAACACAGTGATATAGGGGAAGACATGAGAGGTGCGTGAATACAGGGCAATATAGTGGAAGCTATGAGAGGTGAGCAAAAACCCGGCGATTTAGGGGAAACTATTAGAGGTGAGGAATAACAAAGCGATAAAGGTGAATCTATGGGATGTGCTCGAAAAGACAGCGATATAGGGGACGGTATGAGAGGTGCATGAATACACGGCGATATAAGGGAAGCTATGAGAGGTGCGCGAAAACCCAGAGTTATATGGGAAGGTATGGGAGGTGCGCAAAAACACAGCGATATAGGAGAAAACATGAGAGGTGCGAGAAAACACAGCAATATAGGGGAAGTAATGAGAGGAGCGTGAAAACACAGCGATATAGAGGGAGGTATGAGAGGTGCACGAAAACACAGCGATACAGGGGAAGGTATGGGAGGTGCTCAAAAACACGGCGATATAGGGGACGGTATGAGATTTGTATGAAAACATGGTGATATACGGGAAGCTATGAGAGGTGCGCAAAAACTCGAAAATATAGGGGACGGTATGAGAGGTGCGCAAGGCACAGCGATATAGGGGATGCTATGGGAGGTGCGTGAATACACAGCGATATACGGGACGTTATGAGATGTGCATGAAAACACGGCAATATAGGGGAAAGTATGGGAGGTGCGCGAAAACAGGGCGATATAGCGGACGTTATGAGATGTGCATGAAAACACGGCAATATAGGGGAAGGTAAGAGAGGTGCCCGAAAACACAGCGTTATAGGGCACGCTATGGGACGTGCGCGAAAACACGGCGATATAGGGGAAATTATGAGAGGTGTGCGAAAACACTGCGATACAGGGGAATGTATCAGAGGTGCGAGAAAACACAGTGAGATAGGGGAAGTAATGAGAGGAGCGAAAACATAGCGATCTAGGTGAAGACATGAGAGGTGCGTGAAAACACAGCGATATAGGGGAAGCTATGAAAGGTGAGCAAAAACACGGCGATATATGGGAACCTCTGCGAGGTGTGCAATAACACAGTGATAAAGTTGAATCTATGGGATGTGTGCGAAAAGACGCCCATATAGGGGAAGGTATGGGAGGTGCGCAAGGCACAGCGATATAGGGGATGCTATGGGAGGTGCGTGAATACACAGCGATATAGGGGACGTTATGAGATGTGCAGGAAGAAGCAGCGATATTAGGGAAGATATAAGAGGTGCAAAAAACACAGCGATATAGGGAAAGGTATGAGAGGTGTGCGAAGGCACAGCAATATAGGGGGTGGTATGGGAGGTGCACGAAAACACAGCGATATAGGGGAAGATATGAGAGGTGTGCGAGAACACGTTGATACAGGGAACGGTATCAGAAGTGCGAGAACACAGAGCGATATAGGGGAAGTAATGAGAGGAGCGGAAACACAGCGATATAGGTGAAGACATGAGAGGTGCGCGAAAACACGGCAATATAGGGGAAGCAATGAGAGGTAAGTAATAACACAGCGATAAAGTTGAAGTTATGGGATGTGCGCGAAAACAGGGCGATATAGTGGAAGATTTGAGAGGTGCGCAAAAACACAGCGATGTCTGCGAAGCCATGAGAGGTGCGCGGGAAACAGGGCGATATAGGGGAAGGTATGAGCGGTGCGCGAAGGCACAGCGATATAGGGGATGCTATGGGAGGTGCGTGAATACACAGAGATATAGGAGACGTTATGAGATGTGCATGAAAACACGGCGATAGTCGGGAATCCATGAGAGGTGTGCAAAAACACAGCGGTATACGGGAATGCATGACAGCTGCACGAAAACAGCGATATAGGTGAAGGAATGGGAGGTGCGCGAAAACAGGGTGATATTTGGGAAGGTATTAGAGGTGCGCGAAAGCACAGCGATATAAGGGAAGCTATGGGAGGTGCGCGAATATACAGCGATATAGAGGACGTTATGAGATATGCATAACAACACGGCGATATAGGGGAAGCTATGAGAGGTGAGCAATAACACAGCGATAAAGGTGAATCTATGGGATGTGCACGAAAAGACAGCGATATAGGGGAAGCTATGAGAGGTGCGCAAGGCACAGCGATATAGGGGATGCTATGGGAGGTGCGTGAATACACAGCGATATAGGGGACGTGATGAGATGTGCATGAAAACGCAGTGATATTAGGGAAGGTATGAGAGCTGCACAAAAACACAGCGATATAGGAGAAGTTATGAGAGGTGTGTGAAAATACAGCGATATAGGGGAAGGTATGAAAGGTGCACGAAAACGCAGTGATATAAGGGAAGGTATAGGAGGTGCGCGAAAACAGGGCGATATAGGGAAGGTATGAGAGGTGCTTGAAGGCACAGCGATATAGGGGATGCTATGGGAGGTGCGCAAAAACACAGCGATATAGGAGACGGTATGAGAGGTGCGCATAAACACGGCGATATAGGGGAAAGTATGAGAGGAGCGCGAAAACTTGGTGTTACAGGGGAATGTATCAGAGGTGCCAGAAAACACAGCGATGTAGTTGAAGACATGAGAGGTGCGTGAGAACAGGGCAATATAGTGGAAGGTATGGAATGTGCGCGAAAACAGATGCGATATAGGGGAAGGTATGAGAGGTGCGCGAAGGCACAGCGATATAGGGGATGCTATGGGAGGTGCACGAATACACAGCGATACAGGGGACGTAATAGGACGTGCATAAAAACACGGCAATATAGCGTAAGTTATGAGAGGTGCGCAAAAATGCAGCAATACAGGGGAAGTTATGAGAGGTGCGTGAAAACACAGCGATATAAGGGGAGGTATGAGAGGTACACGAAAACACAGCGATATAGGGGAAGGTATGGGAGGTGCTCGAAAACAGGGTGATATAGGGAAAGGTATGAGACGTGTGCGAAACTCAGCAATATAGGGGATGGTATGGGAGATGCACAAAAAAACAGTGATATAGGGGAAGACATGAGAGGTGCGTGAAAACAGAGCGATATAGGGGACGCTATTGGACGTGCGCGAAAACACAGTGATATAGGGGAAGATATGAGAGGTGCGCGAGAACACGGCGATATAGGTGAAGAAATGAGAGGTGCGCGAAAACACGGTGATAAAGGGGAAGGTATGAGGTGCGCAAAAACACAGCGATGTAATCGAAGCCATGGGAGGTTCACCGAAAACAGGGCGATATAGGGGAAGGTATGAGTGATGCGCGAAGGCACAGCGATATATGGGATGCTATGGGAGGTGCGTGAATACACAGAGATATAGGAGACGTTATGAGATGTGCATGAAAACACGGCGATATTGGGGAAGCCATGAGAGGTGTGCGAAAATACAGCGATATGGGGGATGGTATGGGAGGTGTGCGAAAACAGGGCGACATAGGTGAAGGTATGAGAGGTGCACGAAGGCACAGCGATATAGGGCATGCTATGGCAGTTGCGCTAATACACAGTGATATATGGGACGTTAAGAGATGTGCATGAAAACGCGGCGATATTGGGGAAGCCATGAGAGGTGCGCAAAAATACGGCGATATAGGAGAAATTATGAGAGGTGCGTGAAAACACAGCGAGATATGGGAAGGTATGAGAGGTGCACGAATACGCAGCGATATAGACGAAGGTATGAGAAGTGCACGAAGGCACAGCAATATGTGGGAGGCTATGGGAGGTGCGCGACTACACAGTGATATGAGGACGTTATGAGATGTGCATAAAAACACAGCGATATGGGGAAAGTTATGAGACGTGCGCAAAAATGCAGCAATATAGGAGAAGTTATGAGAGGTGCGTGAAAAGACAGCGATATGCGGGAAGGTATGAGAGGTGTGCAAAAACAGAGCGATATAGTGGAAGGTATGAGAGGTGCGCGAAAACACCGTGATATAGGGGAAGACTTGAGAGGTGCGCAAAAACAGGGCAATATAGTGGAAGCTATGGGACATGCGCGAAAGCATGGCGATACAGGGGAATGTATCAGAGGTGCGAGAAAACACAGCGATATAGGGGACGCTATGGGACGTGCGCAAAAAAACAGTGATATAGGGGAAGGTATGAGAGGTGTGCGAGAACACGGCAATATAGGGGAAATTGTAAGAGGTGCGCAAAAACATGTCAATACAGGGGAATGTATCAGAGGTGCGAGAAAACACAGCGATATAGGGGAAGTAATGATAGGAGCAAAAACATAGCGATATAGGAGAAGACATGCGAGGTGCGTGAAAACACGGTGATATAGGGGAAGCTATGAGAGGTGAGCAATAACACAGCAATGAAGGTGAAGCTATGGGCTGTGCGCGAAAACAGCGATGTAGGCAAAGCTATGGGAGGTGCACGAAAACACAGCGAAATCGGAGAAGGTATGGGAGGTACACGAAGGCACAGCGCTATTGGGGATGCTATGGGATGTGCGTGAAAACACAGTGATATAGGAGACGGTATGAGATGTGCATGAAAACACGGCGATATAGGGGAAGCTATGATAGGTGCGCGAAAACACGGCGAAATCGGGGAAGGTATGGGAGGTGCGCGAAAACAGGGCGATATAGGGGAAGGTATGAGAGGTGCGGGAAGGCACAGTGATACAGGGTATGCTACGGGAGGTGCGCGAATGCACAGTGATATAGGGGAGGTTATGAGATGTGCATGAAAACACGGCAATATAGGGGAAGGTATGAGATGTGCGCAAAAGTACAGCGATATAGGAGAAGTTATGAGAGGTGCGTGAAAACACAGCGATATAGGGAAAGGTATGAGAGGTGAACGAAAGCACAAAATATAGGGGAAGGTATGGGAGATGCGCGAAAACAGGGCGATATAGGGGACGTTATGAGATGTGAATGAAAACACATCAATATAGGGGAAGGTATGAGATGTGCGCAGAAATACAGTGATATAAGGGAAGGTATGAGAGCTGCACGAAAACACAGCGATATAGGGGAAGGTATAAGAGGTGCGCGAAAACAGGGCGATATATTGGAAGGTATGAGAGGTGCCCAAAAACACAGCGATATAGGGGACGCTATGGGACGTGCGTGAAAGCACAGTGTTATAGGGGAAGTAATGAGAGGAGCGAAAACATAGCGATCTCAGCAAAGCTATGGGAGGTGCGCTAAAACACAGCGATAAAGGGGACGGTACGAGATGTGCATGTATACACGGCGATATTGGGGAAGCCATGAGAGGTGTGTGAAAACACAGCGATGTAGGGGAAGATATGAGAAGTGTGCAATAACACAGCGATATAGGTGAAGTTATGAGAGGTGGGTGACAACACAGCGATACCGTGGAAGGAATGAGAGGTGCACGAAAACACAGCGATATTGGGGAAGTTATGGGAAGTGAGCGAAAACAGGGCGATTTAGGGGAAAGTATGAGAGGTACGCGAAGGCACAGTTATATAGGGGTGCTATGGGAGGTGCACGAATACACAGCGATATAGGGGACGTTAGGAGATGTGCATGAAAACACGGCAATATAGGGGAAGTTATGAGAGGTGCGAAAAAATACAGCGTTATAACAGAATTTATGAGAGGTGCGTGAAAACACAGCAATATAGGGCAAGATATGAGAGGTGCGCGAAAACAGGGCGATATAGGGGATGGTATGAGAGGTGCGCGAAAACAGGGCAATATAGTGGAAGGTATGGGATGTGCGCGAAAACAGGGCGATATAGGGGAATGTATGAGAGGTGTCCGAAAACACAGCGATATAGGGGACGCTATGGGACGTGTGCCAAAACACGGCGATATAGGGGAAATTATGAGAGGTGCGCGAAAACACGGAGATACAGGGGAATGTATCAGAGGTGCGAGAAAGCACAGCGATATAGGGGACGTTATGAGATGTGCATGAAAACACAGCGATATAGGTGAAGATATGAGAGGTGCACGAAAATGCAGTGATATAGGGGAATGTATAGGAGGTGCGCAAAAACAGGGCGATATAGGGGAAGATATGAGAGGTACACGAAGGCACAGCGACATAAGGGATGCTATGGGATGTGTGCGAAAACACAGTGATATAGGGGACGGAATGAGATGTGTATGAAAACACGGCGATATAGAGGAAGCCATGAGAGGTGCGGGAAAACACGGCGATATGGGAGAATGTATCAGAGGTGCGAGAAAACACAGCGATATAGGGGAAGTAATGAGAGGAGCGAAAACATAGCGATCTAGGTGAAGACATGAGAGGTGAGTGAAAACACGGCGATATAGGGGAAGCTATGAGAGGTGAGCAAAAACACGGCAATATAGGGGAAGCTATGAGTGGTGTGCAATAACACAGCGATAAAGTTGAATTTATGGGATGTGCGCGAAAAGACAGTGATATAGGGGAAGGTATGAGAGGTGCGCAAGGCACAGCGATATACGGGATGCTATGGGAGGTGCGTGAATACACAGCGATATAGGGGACGTTATGAGATGTACATGAAAACGCAGCGATATTAGGGAAGATATAAGAGGTGCACAAAAACACAGCGATATAGGAGAAGTTATGAGAGGTGTGTGAAAACACAACGATATAGGGGAAGATATGAGAGGTACAGGATGGCACAGCGATATAGGGGATGGTATGAGATGTGCATGAAAACACAACGATATAGGGGAAGATATGAGAGGTACAGGAAGGCACAGCGATATAGGGGATGGCATGAGATGTGCGCGAAAACACAGCGATATAGGAGACGGTATGAGATGTGCATGAATACACGGCGATAGTCGGGAAGCCATGAGAGGTGCGCGAAAACACGGCGATATAGGGGAAGGTATGAGATGTGCATGAATACACGGCGATAGTCGGGAAGCCATGAGAGGTGTGCGAAAAAACAGTGATATAGGGGAAGGTATGAGAGGAGTGCAAAAACAGGGCGATATAGGGGAAGTTATGAGAGGTGCGTGAAAACCCAGCGGCATTGGGGACGTTATGAGATGTGCATGAAAACACGGTGATATTGGGGAAGTTATGAGAAGTGTGCAAAAACACAGCGATATACGGGAATGCATGAGAGGAGTGCGAAAACAGGGCGATATAGGGGAAGCTATGAGAGGTGAGCAATAACACAGCGATAAAGGGGACATTATGAGTTCTGCGTAAAAATACATCGATATAAGGGAAGGTATGAGAGGTGCACAAAAACAGCGATGTAGACGAAGCTATGGGAGGTGCGCGAAAACACAGCGATATAGGGGAAGATATGAGAGCTGCGTGAAAACACAGTGATATAGGAGAAGATATGAGATGAGAGCGAAAACTGGGCGATATAGGGGAAATTATGAGAAGTGCGTGAAAACCTAGCGATATAGGGGATGTTATGAGATGTGCATGAAAACACGGCGATATAGGGGAAGGTATGAGAGGTGCGCAAAGGCAAAGCGATATAGGTGAAGGAATGGGAGGTGCGCGAAAACAGGGCGATATTTGGGAAGGTATGACGGGTGCGCGAAGGCAAAGCGATGTAAGGGATGCTATGGGAGGTGCGTGAGTACACAGCGATATAGAGGACGTTATGAGATGTGCATAACAACCTGGCGATATAGGGTAAGTTATGAGAGGTGGGCAAAAACACGGCGATATAGGGGAAGCTATGAGAGGTGAGCAATAACACAGCGATAAAGGTGAATCTGTGGAATATAGGGGGAGGTACGAGATATAGGGGAGGTACGAGAGGTGCACGAAAACACAGCAATATAGGGGAAGGTATGGAAGGTACTCGAAAACAGGGCGATATAGGGGAAGATATGAGAGGTATGTGAAGGCACAGCAATATAGGGGATGCTATGGGAGCTGCGCGAAAACACAGTGATATAGGGGAAGACATGAGAGGTGCGTGAATACAGGGCAATATAGTGGAAGCTATGAGAGGTGAGCAAAAACCCGGCGATATAGGGGAATCTATGAGAGGTGAGGAATAACAAAGCGATAAAGGTGAATCTATGGGATGTGCGCGAAAAGACAGCGATATAGGGGAAGGTATGAGAGGTGCGCAAGGCACGGCGATATAGGGGATGCTATTGGAGGTGCGCGAAAACACAGCGATATAGGGGACGGTATGAGATGTGCATGAATACACGGCGATAGTCGGGAGACAATGACGGGTGTGCGAAAACACAGCGATATAGGGGAAGGTATGAGAGGTGCACGAAAACACAGCAATAAAGGGGGAGGTATGGGAGGTGCGCGAAAACAGGGAGATATAGGTCAAGGTATGGGAAGTGCGCGAAAACAGGGCAATATAGTGGAAGGTATGAGAGGTGCCCGAAAACAGAGCGATATAGGGGACGCTATGGGACGTGCGCGAAAACGCGGCGATATAGCGGAAATTATGAGAGGTGCGCGAAAACACGGCGATACTGGGGAATGTATCAGAGGTATGAGAAAACACAGCGATATAAGGGAAGCAATGAGAGGAGTGAAAACATAGCAATATAGGTGAAGACATGAGAGGTGCGCGAAAACACGGCGAAAGAGGGGAAGCTGTGAGAGGTGAGCAATAACACAGAGATAAAGGTGAAGCTATGGGATATGCGCGAAAAGTCAGCGATATAGGGGTATGTATGAGAGGTGCGTGAAAACACAGCGATATAGGAGACGGTATGAGATGTGCATGAAAACACGGCGATAGTCGGGAAACAATGACAGGTGTGTGAAAACACAGCAATATAGGCGAAGCTATGAAAGGTGAGCAAAAACACGGCGATATAGGGGAAGCTGTGAGAGGTGTGCAATAACACAGGGATAAAGCTGAATCTATGGGAGGTGCGCGAAAAGACAGCGATATAGGGGAAGATATGAGTGGTGCGCAAAGGCACAGCGATATAGGGGATGTTATGGGATGTGCGCGAATACAGGGCAATATAGGGGAAGGTATGTGAGGTGCACGAAGGCACAGCAATATAGGGGATGCTACGGTTTGTGCGTGAATACACAGCGATATAGGGGACGTTATGAGATGTGCATGAAAACACAGCGATATTAGGGAAGATATAAGAGGTGCACAAAAACAAAGCGATATAGGAGAATGAATGGGAGGTGCGCGAAAACAGGGCGATATAGGTGAAGGTATGAGAGGTATGCGAAGTCACAGCAATATAGGGGATGCTATGGGAGGTGCGCGACTACACAGTGATATAGGGGACGTTATGAGATGTGCATGAAAACACGGCGATATAGGGGAAGTTATGAGGGGTGCACAAAAATGCAGCAATATAGGGGAAGGTATGAGACGTGTGCGAAAACACGGCGATATGGGAGAATGTATCAGAGGTGCGAGAAAACACAGCGATATAGGGGAAGTAATGAGAGGAGCGAAAACATAGCGATCTAGGTGAAGACATGAGAGGTGCGCGAAAACACGGCAACATAGGCGAAGCTATGAAAGGTGAGCAAAAACACGGCGATATAGGGGAAGCTCTGAGAGGTGTGCAATAACACAGTGATAAAGTTGAATCTATGGGAAGTGCGCGAAAAGACAGCGATATAGGGGAAGGTATGAGAGGTGCGCAAGGTACAGCGATATAGGGGATGATATGGGAGGTGCGTGAATACACGGTGATATAGGGGACGTTATCAGACGTGCATTAAAATGCAGCGATATTAGGGATGATATAAGAGGTGAACGAAAACACAGCGATATAAGAGAAGTTATGAGAGGTGTGTGAAAACACAGCGATAGAGGGGAAGGTATGAGAGGTGCACGAAAACACAGCTATATAGGGGAAGGAATGAGAGGTGCGCGAAAACACGGCGATATAGGGGAAATTATGAGAGGTGCGCAAAAACACGGCGATACAGGGGAATATATCAGAGGTGCGAGAAAGCACAGCGATATAGGGGACGTTATGAGATGTGCATGAAAACACAGCGATATAGGGGAAGATATGAGAGGTACACGAAGGCACAGCGATATAGGGGATGCTATGGGATGTGCGCGAAAATACAGTGATATAGGAGACGGTATGAGATGTGCATGAAAACACGGCGATATAGGGGAAGCTATGAGAGGTGTGCGAAAGCACAGTGATATAGGGGAAGACATGAGAGGTGCGTGAATACAGGGCAATATAGTGGAAGCTATGAGAGGTGAGCAAAAACCCGGCGATATAGGGGAATCTATGAGAGGTGAGGAATAACAAAGCGATAAAGGTGAATCTATGGGATGTGCGCGAAAAGACAGCGATATAGGGGAAGGTATGAGAGGTGCGCAAGGCACAGCGATATAGGGGATGCTATTGGAGGTGCGCGAAAACACAGCGATATAGGGGACGGTATGAGATGTGCATGAATACACGGCGATAGTCGGGGGACAATGACAGGTGTGCGAAAACAGCGATATAGGGGAAGGTATGAGAGGTGCACGAAAACACAGCAATAAAGGGGGAGGTATGGGAGGTGCGCGAAAACAGGGCGATATAGGGGAAGGTTAGGGAGGTGCGCGAAAACAGTGCAATATAGTGGAAGATATGAGAGGTGCCCGAAAACACAGCAATATAGGCAACGCTATGGGATGTGCGCAAAAACAAGGCGATATAGGGGAAATTATGAGAGGGGCGCGAAAACACGGCGATACAGGGGAATGTATTAGAGGTACGAGAAAACACAGCGATATAAGGGAAGTAATGAGAGGAGCGAAAACATATCAATATAGGTGAAGACATGAGAGGTGCGCGAAAACATGGCGATACAGGAGAAGCTGTGAGAGGTGAGCAATAACACAGAGATAAAGGTGAAGCTATGGGATATGGCCGAAAAGACAGCGATATAGGGGTATGTATGAGAAGTGCGCGAAAACAAGGCGATATAGGGGACGGTATGAGATGTGCATGAATACACGGCGATAGTCGAGAAACAATGACAGGTGTGCGAAAACATAGCAATATAGGGGAGGTTATGAGAGGTGCGTGAAAACACAGTATTATAGGGGAAGGTATGAGACGTGCGCGAAAACGGTGCGATATAGGGGAGTTATGCGAGGTGCATGAAAACAGAGCGATATAGGGGACGTTATGAGATGTGCATGAAAACACGCAGATATAGGGGAAGGTATGAGAGGAGCGCAAAGGCACAGCGGTATAGGGAATGTTATGGGAGGTGCGCGAATACACAGCCATATAGGGGACGTTATGAGATGTGCATGAAAATGCAGCGATATTAGGGAAGATATAAGAGGTGCACAAAAACACAGCAAATAGGAGAAGTTATGAGAGGTGTGTGAAAACACAGCGATATAGGGGAAGGAATGAGAGGAGCGCGACAACAGGGCGATATAGGGGAAGGTATGAGAGGTGCGCGAAGGCACAGCGATATAGGGGATTCTATGGGAGGTGCGCGAATACACAGCGATATAGGGGACGTTATGAGATGTGCATAAAACACGGCTATATAGGGGAAGTTATGAGAGGTGCGCAAAAATACAGCAATATAGGAGAAGTTACGAGAGGTGAGTGAAAACACAGCGATATAGGGGGAGGTATGAAAGGTGCACGAAAACACAGCGATATAGGGGAATTTATGGGAGGTGCTCGAAAACAGGGCGATATAGGGGAAGCTATGAGAGGAGTGTGAAGACACAGCAATATAGGGGATGCTATGGGAGGTGCGTGAAAACACAGTGATATAGGGGAAGACATGAGAGGTGCGTGAAAGTAGGGCAATATAGTGGAAGCTATGAGAGGTGAGTAATAACACAGCGATAAAGGTGAATCTATGGGATGTGCGCAAAAACACAGCGATATACTGGACGTTATGAGATGTGCATGAAAACGCAGCGATGTTTAGGAAGGTATGAGAGGTTCACAAAAACGCAACGATATAGGAGAATGAATGGGAGGTGCGCGAAAACAGGGCGATATAGGTGAAGGTATGAGAGGTGCGCGAAGGCTCAGCAATATAGGGGATGCTAAGGGAGGTGCACAAATACACAGCGATATAGGGGACGTTAGGAGATGTGCATGAAAACACGGCAATATAGGGGACGGTATGAGATTTGTATGAAGACACGGCGATATAGGGGAAGACATGAGAGGTGCGCGAAAACAGGGCAATATAGCGGAAGTTATGGGAGGTGCTCGAAAACAGGGCGATATAGGGGAAGGCATGAGAGGTGCGTGAAAACACAACGATATAGGAGAAGGTATCGGAGTTGCGCGAAAACGGCGATATAGGGGAAGGTATGAGAGGTGTGCGAAGGCACAGCAATACAGGGGATGCTATGGGAGGTGCGCGAAAACACAGTGATATAGGGGATGCTATGAGAGGTGCGCAAAAACAGGGCAATACAGTGGAAGCTATGGGATGTGTGCGAAAACACGGCGATACAGGGGAATGTATCAGAGGTGCGAGAAAACACAGCGATATAGGGGACGCTATGGGCCGTGCACGAAAACACAGTGATATAGGGGAAGTAATGAGAGGAGCGAAAACATACCGATGTCAGCGAAGCTATGGGAGATGCGCGAAAACACAACGATATAGGGTACGGTATGAGATGTGCATGAATACACGGCGATATTGGGGAAGCCATGAGAGGTGCGCGAAAACACAATGATATAGGGGAAGGAATGAGAGGTGCGCGAAAACACGGCTAGATAGGGAAAATAATGAGAGGTGCGCAAAAACACGGCGATATACGGGAATGTATCAGAGGTGCGAGAAAACAGCGATATAGGGGAAGTAACGAGAGGAGCGAAAACATAGCGATCTAGGTGAAGACATGAGAGGTGCGCGAAAACACGGCAATATAGGGGAAGCTATGAGAGGTGAGCAAAAACACGGCGATATAGGGGAAGCTGTGAGAGGTGTGCAATAATACAGCGATAAAGTTGAATCTATGGGATGTGCGCGAAAAGACAGCGATATAGGGGAAGGTATGAGAGGTGCGCAAGGCACAGCGATATAGGGGATGCTATGGGAGGTGCGTGAAAACACAGCGATATAGGGGACGCTATGAGATGTGCATTAAAACGTAGCGATATTAGGGAAGATATAAGAGGTGCACAAAAACACAGCGATATAGGAGAAGTTATGAAAGGTGTGTGAAAACACAGCGATATAGTGGAAGGTATGAGAGGTGCACGAAAACACAGTGATATAGGGGAAGGAATGAGAGGTGCACGAAGGCACAGCGATATAGGGGATTCTATGGGAGGTGCGCGAATACACAGCGATATAGGGGACGTTATGAGATGTGCATGAAAACGCAGCGATATTAGAGAAGGTATGAGAGGTTCACAAAAGCAAGGCGACATAGGAGAATGAATGGGAAGTGTGCGAAAACAGGGCGATATAGGTGAAGGTATGAGAAGTGCGCGAAAGCACAGCAATATGTGGGAGGCTATCGGAGGTGCGCGACTACACAGTGATATGGGGGACGTTATCAGATGTGCATAAAAACACAGCGATATAGGGGAAGTTATGAGAGGTGCGCAAAAATGCAGCAATATAGCAGAAGTTATGAGAGGTGCGTGAAAACACAACGATATAGGGGAAGGCATGAGAGGTACGCGAAGGCACCGTTATATAGGGGTGCTATGGGAGGTGCAGGAATACACAGCGATATAGGGGATGTTATGAGATGTGCATGAAAACACGGCAATATTGGGGAAGGTATGAGAGGTGCCCGAAAACACAGCGTTATAGGGGACGCTATGGGAGGTGAGCGAAAACACGGCGATATAGGGGAAAATATGAGAGGTGCACGAAAACACGGCGATACAGGGGAATGTATCAGAGGTGTGAGAAAACAGAGCGATATAGGGGAAGTAATGAGAGGAGCGAAAACATAGCGATCCAGGTGAAGACATGAGAGGTGCGCGAAAACACGGTGATATAGGGGAAGCTATGAAAGGTGAGCAAAAACACGGCGATATAGGGGAAGCTGTGAGAGGTGTGCAATAACACAGTGATAAAGCTGAATCTATGGGATGTGTGCGAAAAGACACCGATATAGGGGAAGGTATGGGAGGTGCGCAAGGCACAGCGATATAGGGGATGCTTTGGGAGGTGCGTGAATACACAGCGATATAGGGGACGTTATGAGATGTGCAGGAAGAATCAGCGATATTAGGGAAGATATAAGAGGTGCACAAAAACACAGCGATATAGGAGAAGTTAAGAGAGGTGCGTGAAAACACAGCGATATAGAGGGAGGTATGAGAGGTGCGCGAAAACACGGCAATATAGGGGACGGTATGAGAGGTGCGCAAGGCACAGCGATATAAGGGATGCTACGGGAGGTGCGTGAATACACAGCGATATACGGGACGTTATGAGATGTGCATGAAAATGCAGCGATATTAGGGAAGGTATGAGAGGTTCACAAAAACACAGCGACATAGGAGACTGAATGAGAAGTGTGCGAAAACAGGGCGATATAGGCGAAGGTATAAGAAATGCGCGAAGGCACAGCAATATGTGAGAGGCTATGGGAGGTGCGCGACTACACAGTGATATAGGGGACGTTATGAGATGTGCATAAAAACACAGCGATATGGGGGAAGTTATGAGAGGTGCGCAAAAATGCAGTAATATTGGAGAAGTTATGAGAGGTGCGTGAAAACACAGTGATATAGGGGAAGGTATGAGAGGTGCGCAAAGGCACAGCGATATAGGGGATGTTATGGGAGGTGCGCGAATACAGGGCAATATAGGGGAAGGTATGTGAGGTGCACGAAGGCACAGCGATATAGGGGATGCTACGGGAGGTGCGTGAATACACAGCGATATAGGGGATGTTATGAGATGTGCATGAAAACGCAGCGATATTAGGGAAGATATAAGAGGTGCACAAAAACAAAGCGATATAGGAGAAGTTATGAGAGGTGTGTGAAAACACAGCGATATAGGGGAAGGAATGAGAGGTGCGCGAAAACAGGGCGATATAGGGGAAGGTATGAGAGGTGCGCGAAGGCAGAGTGATATATGGGAATCTATTGGAGGTGCATGAATACACAGCGATATAGGGGACGTTATGAGATGTGCATAAAAACACGGCGATACAGGGGAAATTATGAGAGGTGAGTGAAAACACAGCGATATAGGGGGAGGTATGAAAGGTGCACAAAAACACAGCGAGAAAGAGGAAGGTATCGGAGGTGCTCGAAAACAGAGCGAAGTAGGGGAAGGTATGACAGGAGTGTGAAGACACAGCAATATAGGGGATGCTATGGGAGGTGCGCGAAAACACAGTGATATATGGGAAGATATGAGAGGTGCGTGAAAGTAGTGCAATATAGTGGAAGCTATGAGAGGTGAGCAAAAACACGGCGATATAGGCGAAGCTATGAGAGGTGAGCAATAACACAGCGATAAAAGTGAATCTATGGGATGTGCGCAGAAAAACAGCGATATAGGGGAAGGTATGAGAGGTGCGCAAGGCACAGCAATATAGAGGATGCTATAGGAGATGCGTGAATACACAGCTATATAAGGGACGTTATGAGATGTGCATGAAAACGCAACGATATTAAGGAAGGTATGAGAGGTTCACAAAAACACAGCGATACAGGAGAATGAATGGGAGGTGCGCGAAAACAGGGCGATATAGGTGAAGGTATGAGAGTTATGCGAAGGCACAGCAATATAGGGGATGCTATGGGTGGTGCGCGACTACACAGTGATATAGGGGACGTTATGAGATGTGCATGAAAACACGGCGATATAGGGGAAGTTATGAGAGGTGCACAAAAATGCAGTGATATAGGGGAAGGTATGAGAGGTGCGCAAAGGCACAGCGATATAGGGGATGTTATGGGAGGTGCGCGAATACAGGGCAATATAGGGGAAGGTATGTGAGGTGCACGAAGGCACAGCGATATAGGGGACATTATGAGATGTGCATGAAAACGCAGCGATATTAGGGAAGATATAAGAGGTGCACAAAAACAAAGCGATATAGGAGAAGTTATGAGAGGTGTGTGAAAACACAGCGATATAGGGGAAGGAATGAGAGGTGCGCGAAAACAGGGCGATATAGGGGAAGGTATGAGAGGTGCGCGAAGGCAGAGTGATATATGGGAATCTATTGGAGGTGCATGAATACACAGCGATATAGGGGACGTTATGAGATGTGCATAAAAACACGGCGATATAGGGGAAATTATGAGAGGTGCGCAAAAATACAGCAATATAGGAGAAGTTATGAGAGGTGAGTGAAAACACAGCGATATAGGGGGAGGTATGAAAGGAGCACGAAAACACAGCGATATAGGGGAAGGTATCGGAGGTGCTCGAAAACAGGGCGATGTAGGGGAAGGTATGACAGGAGTGTGAAGACACAGCAATATAGGGGATGCTATGGGAGGTGCGCGAAAACAGGGCGATATAGTGGAAGCAATGGGATGTGCACGAAAACAGGACGATATAGGGGAAGGTATGAGAGGTGCACAAAAACACAGCGATATAGGGGATGCAATGGGACGTGCGCAAAAACACAAATATATAGGGGAAGGCATGAGAGGTGTGCAAGAATTCGGCGATAAAGGGGAAATTATGAGAGGTGTGCGAAAACACGGCGATGCGGGAGAATGTATCAGAGGTGCGAGAAAACACAGCGCTATAGGGGAAGTATTGAGAGGAGCGAAAACATAGCGATCTAGGTGAAGACATGAGAGGTGCGCGAAAACATAGCGATATAGGGGAAGCTATGAGAGTTGAGTAAAAACACGGCGATACAGGGGAAGCTATGAGAGGTGAGCAATTACACAGCGATAAAGATGAATCTATGGGATGTGCGCGAGAAGACAGCGATATAGGGGAAGCTATGAGAGGTGCGCAAGGCACAGCGATATAGGGGATACTATGGGATGTGCATGAACACACAGCGATATGGGGACGTGATGAGATGTGCATGAAAACGCAACAAAATTAGTGAAGGTATAAGAGGTGCACGAAAACACAGCGATATAGGGGAAGGTGTGAGAGGCGCGCGAAAGCACAGCGATATATGCGATGGTTTGAGATATGCATGAATACACGGTGATAGATGGGAAACCATGAGAGGTGTGCGAAAAAACAGCGATATAGGGGAAGTTATGAGAGGTGCGTGAAAACACAGTGATATAGGGGAAGGTATGAGAGGAGCACGAAAACAGGGCGATATAGGGGAAGTTATGAGAGGTGCGTGAAAACCCTGCGATATAGTGGACCTTAGGAGATGTGCATAAAAACACGGCGATATAGGGGAAGGTATGAGAGGTGCATGAAGGCACAGCGATACAGGGAACGTTATGGGAGGTGCACGAAACCACTGCGAAATAGGGGACGTTATGAGATGTGCATGAAACACAGCGAAATAGGGGAAGGTATGAGAGGTGCACGAAAACGCAGCGATACTAGGGAAGGTATAGGAGGTGCACGAAAACTGGGCGATATAGGGGAAGATATGAGAGGTGCACGAAGGCACAGCGATATAGGGGATGCTATGGGAGGTGCGCGAAATCACAGTAATATAGTGGACGGTATGAGATGTGCATAAAAACACGGCGATATTTGGGGAGGTATGAGAGTTGCCCGAAAACACGGCGATATAGGGGAAAGTATGAGAGGTGCGCGAAAACTTGGCGTTACAGGGGAATGCATCAGAGGTGCCAGAAAACACAGCGATGTAGTGGAATACATGACAGGTGCGCGAAAACAGGACAATATAGTGGAAACTATGGGATGTACACGAAAACAGGACGATATAGGGAAAGGTATGAGAGGTGCACAAAAAACACAGCGATATAGGGGACGCAATGGGACGTGCGCAAAAACACAAAGATATAGGAGAAGGTATGAGAGGTGTGCGAGAATTCGGCGATATAGGGGAAATTATGAGAGGTGTGCGAAAACACGGCGATACGGGAGAATGTATCAGATGTGCGAGAAAACACAGCGCTATAGGGGAAGTATTTAGAGGAGTGAAAACATAGCGATCTAGGTGAAGACAGCAGAGGTGCGCGAAAACACAGCGATATAGGGGAAGCTATGAGAGGTGAGTAAAAACACGGCGATACAGGGGAAGCTATGAGAGGTGAACAATTACACAGCGATAAAGGTGAATCTATGGGATGTGCGCGAAAAGACAGTGATATAGGGGAAGCTATGAGAGGTGCGCAAGGCACAGCGATATAGGGGATACTATCGGATGTGCGTGAATACACAGCGATATGGGGACGTGATGAGATGTGCATGAAAACGCAACGGTATTAGGGAAGGTATGAGAGGTGCACAAAAACACAGCGATATACTAGAAGTTATGAGAGCTGTGCGAAAACACAGCGATATAGGGGAAGGTATGGGAGGCGCACGAATACACAGCGATATAGGGGACGTTATGAGATGTGCATAAAAACACGGCGATACAGGGGAAATTATGAGAGGTGAGTGAAAACACAGCGATATAGGGGGAGGTATGAAAGGTGCACAAAAACACAGCGAGAAAGAGGAAGGTATCGGAGGTGCTCGAAAACAGAGCGAAGTAGGGGAAGGTATGACAGGAGTGTGAAGACACAGCAATATAGGGGATGCTATGGGAGGTGCGCGAAAACACAGTGATATATGGGAAGATATGAGAGGTGCGTGAAAGTAGTGCAATATAGTGGAAGCTATGAGAGGTGAGCAAAAACACGGCGATATAGGCGAAGCTATGAGAGGTGAGCAATAACACAGCGATAAAAGTGAATCTATGGGATGTGCGCAGAAAAACAGCGATATAGGGGAAGGTATGAGAGGTGCGCAAGGCACAGCAATATAGAGGATGCTATAGGAGATGCGTGAATACACAGCTATATAAGGGACGTTATGAGATGTGCATGAAAACGCAACG